>NW_028276116.1:322500-337500 GCF_052056855.1 Sturnus vulgaris
GCCCCCGAGGCCGGCCCGAAAAAGCACCGGACGTGCTAGAGGAGACAGCGACCCGACAAGGCGGGCGCGGCCCGGACAACACCGAGGCCCCGAGGCCGGGGCGGCTCGCTCTGCAGCAGGCGGCGGCACGACAAAGGAGCGCCGTGCGCGGTGCGCGCGCGGAACGGGCTCTTTTCCCCCGTCCGTGCTCCCCCGGCCCCGCCATCGGTTCTCGTCAGCCCTCTCACTCTCTCTCGCTCTCGAGGGGGGGGGGTTTGGTTTCGTTTTCTCTCGGCTCAAGCTCGAGCCGCACCGCCGCCCGGTGCTGCTCGCGGCCGGCACCCACGGGACGCTAAACTCGGACCAGGGCCAGCGCCGGCACCTCGCGTGGTTTTAAGGACACCTTGAGTGCTCACGGGGCCACGCGGCCATCACACAGCCTGGGACGGTAAAGATGTTCCTTCCCCGGCAAGCGGAAGGAGCGACACCTCGCCTGCGACGGGAAGCGAATTGGACAGGAGACCGCCCTGCTCGAGGGACCGGACACCACCGAGACTTCGCCCGGAGGAGCCGGCCCGCCGGGGGCCCTTTCCGACGCGACCCGAAAAGCCTCATCGATCGGACGGGGACAGAAAGAAAAGCAGCCGCGGGGCAACGGGGAGCCCCCGCGGCCGCGGGTTCCTGGGACAACGGCAACGGAGCAGGGCTCCAACATGCGTGCGAGCGGGACACGTCCCCGAGAGGCCCTCCCTTGGCGCCGCCGAGCCTCCCCGACGCTCCCTAGGCCCCCGACGCCGGCGGGCCGCTTGCAACCTTCGGGATCGATCACGCAGCAGAGGAAGAGAGCGGGGGGTGCCGCCACCCGCCCGCGGGCCGCAAGACAACGGAAAACGGAGCAGCTGCCACCGACCACGCCGCGGGCCACCGGCTTTCGCCCGCCTCGCAGCGATCGGCTTCCCACCCGGAAAAAAAGCCGGGGGGAAGGGCAAGCCACCGCACCAAAAAAAAAACTAAAAAAAAAGCACGCCATGCGTCGCACGACCCGTGCTAGCCACGGGGGTCACGAGCCAGGGGTGGGGGCGAGAACGCGCCTCTCAACTCCTCCCGTAAAACCCCTCCAACCACCGGACATACGGTCTCTTTTCTCACTCGCCAACACAGCCAGCCCTTCTCTCTCGCCTTTCGCTTTCGCTTCGGTGGCGGCCCGTGACCCTTCGTCAGCGCGCGCTTCTCGGTGCCGCGGCTTAGGGCCGCGAGAGAAAAAGAACGGAGGCCGGGCGGGCACCCCCACACTGCCCCGCACACCGGCACGCTTTAATAAAAAAGAACGGAGCCGCTCGCAAAACCCAGCCCCCGCCGGCAACGGCAACCACGGCAGCCGGGGCAGGCCAGACACCACGGGCCGCCCCGGCACGGTGCCTCGATCGCGCCCGGCCGATACCGAGAAAGGGCGAGGCGCCGCCGCCCCGCCCACGACACACTCTCGGGGGCTCACTCGCTCGCTCGCTCTCTGTTGGGTTGCGGGGTCCGTCCTGGGGGGGGGACACGGCCGGCCACCGCGGCCGACCGCCGCCCCGGAAAAATTCTGCCCGCTACACGCGGGTCCCCGGCTTAGGGCCGAGGAAGGGGGACGACTTCAACAACACACGGCAGGGCCGGACACTCCCGTCACCGAGCCCCCCTTCGCAGGCAAGCAAGCGAAGCCGAGAGGCGAGGCCACACGCCCCACTGCATGTCCCCCGCTGCCCTTTCGATACGGACACAACTCTGGCAACACAGGTCGGGAGCGGGAAACGAGGCGCAGCCAACCTCGGCCAAGCGAGCCACGCCCGGGGGGCTCTCGGGGAGGGGGGCCAGGGAAAGCCCGGGCAGGCTCAACACAACCCCGGGCCGGCCCCACAGAAATCCAGCCCCGGCTGCCGGCCACCAGCGTGCACCGGGACCGACA
The DNA here is from genome assembly GCF_052056855.1 of Sturnus vulgaris. Taxonomy (NCBI): domain Eukaryota; kingdom Metazoa; phylum Chordata; class Aves; order Passeriformes; family Sturnidae; genus Sturnus; species Sturnus vulgaris. The sequence continues at coordinate 324,428 of NW_028276116.1, forward strand.
GCCGAAGAAATGCCGCACCCGGCGAGCGGGCGGGGCCCCGGCTTAAGGCCGGGCAGAAAAGGGGCGAGGCGCCGCCGCCTCGCCCGCCACCATCCCCGGGGGAGCGAGCGGGCGCCCGGCTCCCCGTTGTCACGAAACCGGCAGCAGCCGGGCCGGAGCGGGACACACTCGCGGCTTTCTCGCCCTCTCTCTGGGCCTTTTTCTCGCTTCTCCCCCGCCTGGAACAACGCAGCCTCGCCTGGGCCGGGGGAGCGCGGTGGCTCTCGGATCGCATCGCTCTCTCTGGGGGCTTTCTCGCTTCTCCCCCGGACTGAACCCGCAGCCTCGGCCTGGGCCGGGGAGCGGCTCTCGGATCGCATCGGTCTCTCTGGGGGCTTTCTCGCTTCTCCCCCGACTGAGCACGCAGCCTCGCCTGGGCCGGGGAGCGGCTCTCGGATCGCATCGGTCTCTCTCTCTGGGCTAACCTGTCCCAGTCGAACTGGGTAAGACGGGAAGCCGGACGAAGCCACGCGACTCGCCCCGACATCGGCGGTGTTCTTCTGGCCCTGGCGACCGCACGCGCGTCCGCCCTTCTCCGCCACGGACACAGGCACGGCAACAGCCTGTGGGGATACGGCCCGTCACCTCGTTCCCATAATACGGACAGATGGGCCCGAAGCGGCGGAGGCCGGAAAGAGAACCGATGTACGTGACCGAGGGGGCGCAGTGGCGCACGCCGCCTTCTACGATGACATAGCCGGAGGCAGCGAGAAACAGCGACCCCTTGGAGTACTTCCAGGCCGGCGGCGGACAACAGGTCTACCAGCCATGAAACGGGCAACAGGTCTACCGACGGCTTGCTGCGGACAACAGGTCTACCCAGCCATGAAACGGGCAACAGGTCGACCAAGCTGCGGACAACAGGTCTACCCAGGGCATGCTGCGGACACCAGGTCTACCCACGGCTTGCTGCGGACAACAGGTCTACCCAGGCATGAATCGGGCAACAGGTCTACCAAGCTGCGGACACCAGGTCTACCCACGGCATGCTGCGGACAACAGGTCTACCCACGGCTTGCTGCGGACACCAGGTCTACCCAGCCATGAAACGGGCAACAGGTCTACCCACTCAATGCTGCGGACACCAGGTCTACCCAGCCATGAAACGGGCAACAGGTCTACCAAGCTGCGGACACCAGGTCTACCCAGGGCATGCTGCGGACACCAGGTCTACCCACTCAATGCTACGGACAACAGGTCTACCCAGCCATGAAACGGGCAACAGGTCTACCAAGCTGCGGACAACAGGTCTACCCAGGGCATGCTGCGGACACCAGGTCTACCCACGGCTTGCTGCGGACAACAGGTCTACCCAGCTGCGGACACCAGGTCTACCCAGGGCATGAAACGGGCAACAGGTCTACCAAGCTGCGGACACCAGGTCTACCCAGGGCATGCTGCGGACACCAGGTCTACCCACGGCTTGCTGCGGACAACAGGTCTACCCAGCCATGAAACGGGCAACAGGTCTACCAAGCTGCGGACACCAGGTCTACCCAGGGCATGCTGCGGACACCAGGTCTACCCACGGCTTGCTGCGGACACCAGGTCTACCCAGCCATGAAACGGGCAACAGGTCTACCAAGCTGCGGACACCAGGTCTACCCAGGGCATGCTGCGGACACCAGGTCTACCAACTCAATGCTGCGGACAACAGGTCTACCCAGCCATGAAACGGGCAACAGGTCTACCAAGCTGCGGACACCAGGTCTACCCAGGGTATGCAGCGGACACCAGGTCTACCAACTCAATGCTGCGGACAACAGGTCTACCCAGCCATGAAACGGGCAACAGGTCTACCAAGCTGCGGACACCAGGTCTACCCACGGCTTGCTGCGGACACCAGGTCTACCCAGCCATGAAACGGGCAACAGGTCTACCCACTCAATGCTGCGGACAACAGGTCTACCCAGCCATGAAACGGGCAACAGGTCTACCAAGCTGCGGACACCAGGTCTACCCAGGGCATGCTGCGGACAACAGGTCTACCCAGCCATGAAACGGGCAACAGGTCTACCCACGGCTTGCTGCGGACAACAGGTCTACCCAGGCATGAAACGGGCAACAGGTCTACCAAGCTGCGGACACCAGGTCTACCCAGGGCATGCTGCGGACACCAGGTCTACCCAGCCATGAAACGGGCAACAGGTCTACTCACGGCTTGCTGCGGACACCAGGTCTACCCAGCCATGAAACGGGCAACAGGTCTACCAAGCTGCGGACACCAGGTCTACCCAGCCTTGAAACGGGCAACAGGTCTACCAAGCTGCGGACACCAGGTCTACCCAGGGCATGCTGCGGACACCAGGTCTACCCAGCCATGAAACGGGCAACAGGTCTACTCACGGCTTGCTGCGGACACCAGGTCTACCAAGGGCATGCTGCGGACACCAGGTCTACCCAGCCATGAATCGGGCAACAGGTCTACTCACGGCTTGCTGCGGACACCAGGTCTACCCAGCCATGAAACGGGCAACAGGTCTACCAAGCTGCGGACACCAGGTCTACCCAGGGCATGCTGCGGACACCAGGTCTACCCACGGCTTGCTGCGGACAACAGGTCTACCCAGGCATGAATCGGGCAACAGGTCTACCAAGCTGCGGACACCAGGTCTACCCAGGGCATGCTGCGGACACCAGGTCTACCCACGGCTTGCTGCGGACAACAGGTCTACCAACTCAATGCTGCGGACAACAGGTCTACCCAGCCATGAAACGGGCAACAGGTCTACCAAGCTGCGGACACCAGGTCTACCCACGGCTTGCTGCGGACACCAGGTCTACCCAGCCATGAAACGGGCAACAGGTCTACCAAGCTGCGGACACCAGGTCTACCCAGGGCATGCTGCGGACACCAGGTCTACCCAGCCATGAAACGGGCAACAGGTCTACTCACGGCTTGCTGCGGACACCAGGTCTACCCAGCCATGAAACGGGCAACAGGTCTACTCACTCAATGCTGCGGACACCAGGTCTACCCAGCCATGAAACGGGCAACAGGTCTACCAACTCAATGCTGCGGACAACAGGTCTACCCAGCCATGAAACGGGCAACAGGTCTACCAAGCTGCGGACACCAGGTCTACCCACGGCTTGCTGCGGACAACAGGTCTACCCAGGCATGAATCGGGCAACAGGTCTACCAAGCTGCGGACACCAGGTCTACCCACGGCTTGCTGCGGACAACAGGTCTACCCAGCCATGAAACGGGCAACAGGTCTACCAAGCTGCGGACACCAGGTCTACCCACGGCTTGCTGCGGACAACAGGTCTACCCAGCCATGAAACGGGCAACAGGTCTACTCACGGCTTGCTGCGGACACCAGGTCTACCCAGCCATGAATCGGGCAACAGGTCTACCAAGCTGCGGACAACAGGTCTACCCAGCCATGAAACGGGCAACAGGTCTACCAACTCAATGCTGCGGACACCAGGTCTACCCAGCCATGAAACGGGCAACAGGTCTACCAAGCTGCGGACACCAGGTCTACCCAGGGTATGCAGCGGACACCAGGTCTACCAACTCAATGCTGCGGACAACAGGTCTACCCAGCCATGAAACGGGCAACAGGTCTACCAAGCTGCGGACACCAGGTCTACCCACGGCTTGCTGCGGACACCAGGTCTACCCAGCCATGAAACGGGCAACAGGTCTACCCACTCAATGCTGCGGACAACAGGTCTACCCAGCCATGAAACGGGCAACAGGTCTACCAAGCTGCGGACACCAGGTCTACCCAGGGCATGCTGCGGACAACAGGTCTACCCAGCCATGAAACGGGCAACCGGTCTACTCACGGCTTGCTGCGGACAACAGGTCTACCCAGCCATGAAACGGGCAACAGGTCTACCAAGCTGCGGACACCAGGTCTACCCAGGGCATGCTGCGGACACCAGGTCTACCCAGCCATGAAACGGGCAACAGGTCTACCAAGCTGCGGACAACAGGTCTACCCAGCCATGAAACGGGCAACAGGTCTACCAAGCTGCGGACACCAGGTCTACCCAGCCTTGAAACGGGCAACAGGTCTACCAAGCTGCGGACACCAGGTCTACCCAGGGCATGCTGCGGACACCAGGTCTACCCAGCCATGAAACGGGCAACAGGTCTACTCACGGCTTGCTGCGGACACCAGGTCTACCCAGCCATGAAACGGGCAATAGGTCTACCAAGCTGCGGACACCAGGTCTACCCAGGGCATGCTGCGGACAACAGGTCTACCCAGCCATGAATCGGGCAACAGGTCTACTCACGGCTTGCTGCGGACACCAGGTCTACCCAGCCATGAAACGGGCAACAGGTCTACCAAGCTGCGGACACCAGGTCTACCCAGGGCATGCTGCGGACACCAGGTCTACCCACGGCTTGCTGCGGACAACAGGTCTACCCAGGCATGAATCGGGCAACAGGTCTACCAAGCTGCGGACACCAGGTCTACCCAGGGCATGCTGCGGACACCAGGTCTACCCACGGCTTGCTGCGGACAACAGGTCTACCAACTCAATGCTGCGGACAACAGGTCTACCCAGCCATGAAACGGGCAACAGGTCTACCAAGCTGCGGACACCAGGTCTACCCACGGCTTGCTGCGGACAACAGGTCTACCCAGCCATGAAACGGGCAACAGGTCTACCAAGCTGCGGACACCAGGTCTACCCAGGGCATGCTGCGGACACCAGGTCTACCCAGCCATGAAACGGGCAACAGGTCTACTCACGGCTTGCTGCGGACACCAGGTCTACCCAGCCATGAAACGGGCAACAGGTCTACTCACTCAATGCTGCGGACACCAGGTCTACCCACGGCTTGCTGCGGACAACAGGTCTACCCAGCCATGAAACGGGCAACAGGTCTACCAAGCTGCGGACACCAGGTCTACCCAGGGCATGCTGCGGACACCAGGTCTACCCACGGCTTGCTGCGGACAACAGGTCTACCAACTCAATGCTGCGGACAACAGGTCTACCCAGCCATGAAACGGGCAACAGGTCTACCAAGCTGCGGACACCAGGTCTACCCAGGGCATGCTGCGGACACCAGGTCTACCCAGCCATGAAACGGGCAACAGGTCTACTCACGGCTTGCTGCGGACACCAGGTCTACCCAGCCATGAAACGGGCAACAGGTCTACTCACTCAATGCTGCGGACACCAGGTCTACCCAGCCATGAAACGGGCAACAGGTCTACCAACTCAATGCTGCGGACAACAGGTCTACCCAGCCATGAAACGGGCAACAGGTCTACCAAGCTGCGGACACCAGGTCTACCCACGGCTTGCTGCGGACAACAGGTCTACCCAGGCATGAATCGGGCAACAGGTCTACCAAGCTGCGGACACCAGGTCTACCCACGGCTTGCTGCGGACAACAGGTCTACCCAGCCATGAAACGGGCAACAGGTCTACCAAGCTGCGGACACCAGGTCTACCCAGGGCATGCTGCGGACACCAGGTCTACCCAGCCATGAAACGGGCAACAGGTCTACCAAGCTGCGGACACCAGGTCTACCCAGGGCATGCTGCGGACACCAGGTCTACCCAGCCATGAAACGGGCAACAGGTCTACCAAGCTGCGGACACCAGGTCTACCCACGGCTTGCTGCGGACAACAGGTCTAACCAGCCATGAAACGGGCAACAGGTCTACTCACGGCTTGCTGCGGACACCAGGTCTACCCAGCCATGAATCGGGCAACAGGTCTACCAAGCTGCGGACAACAGGTCTACCCAGCCATGAAACGGGCAACAGGTCTACCAACTCAATGCTGCGGACAACAGGTCTACCCAGCCATGAAACGGGCAACAGGTCTACCAAGCTGCGGACACCAGGTCTACCCAGGGCATGCTGCGGACACCAGGTCTACGCAGCCATGAAACGGGCAACAGGTCTACCAAGCTGCGGACACCAGGTCTACCCACGGCTTGCTGCGGACAACAGGTCTACCCAGCCATGAAACGGGCAACAGGTCTACTCACGGCTTGCTGCGGACACCAGGTCTACCCAGCCATGAATCGGGCAACAGGTCTACCAAGCTGCGGACAACAGGTCTACCCAGCCATGAAACGGGCAACAGGTCTACCAACTCAATGCTGCGGACAACAGGTCTACCCAGCCATGAAACGGGCAACAGGTCTACCAAGCTGCGGACACCAGGTCTACCCAGGGTATGCAGCGGACACCAGGTCTACCAACTCAATGCTGCGGACACCAGGTCTACCCAGCCATGAAACGGGCAACAGGTCTACCAAGCTGCGGACACCAGGTCTACCCACGGCTTGCTGCGGACAACAGGTCTACCCAGCCATGAAACGGGCAACAGGTCTACTCACGGCTTGCTGCGGACACCAGGTCTACCCAGCCATGAAACGGGCAACAGGTCTACCAAGCTGCGGACACCAGGTCTACCCAGGGCATGCTGCGGACACCAGGTCTACCCAGCCATGAAACGGGCAACAGGTCTACTCACGGCTTGCTGCGGACACCAGGTCTACCCAGCCATGAATCGGGCAACAGGTCTACCAAGCTGCGGACAACAGGTCTACCCAGCCATGAAACGGGCAACAGGTCTACCAACTCAATGCTGCGGACAACAGGTCTACCCAGCCATGAAACGGGCAACAGGTCTACCAAGCTGCGGACACCAGGTCTACCCAGGGTATGCAGCGGACACCAGGTCTACCAACTCAATGCTGCGGACAACAGGTCTACCCAGGCATGAATCGGGCAACAGGTCTACCAAGCTGCGGACACCAGGTCTACCCACGGCTTGCTGCGGACACCAGGTCTACCCAGCCATGAAACGGGCAACAGGTCTACCCACTCAATGCTGCGGACAACAGGTCTACCCAGCCATGAAACGGGCAACAGGTCTACCAAGCTGCGGACACCAGGTCTACCCAGGGCATGCTGCGGACACCAGGTCTACCCAGCCATGAAACGGGCAACAGGTCTACCAAGCTGCGGACACCAGGTCTACCCAGGGCATGCTGCGGACACCAGGTCTACCCAGCCATGAAACGGGCAACAGGTCTACTCACGGCTTGCTGCGGACACCAGGTCTACCCCGCCATGAAACGGGCAACAGGTCTACCAAGCTGCGGACAACAGGTCTACCCAGCCATGAAACGGGCAACAGGTCTACCAAGCTGCGGACACCAGGTCTACCCAGGGCATGCTGCGGACACCAGGTCTACCAACTCAATGCTGCGGACAACAGGTCTACCCAGCCATGAAACGGGCAACAGGTCTACCAAGCTGCGGACACCAGGTCTACCCAGGGCATGCTGCGGACACCAGGTCTACCAACTCAATGCTGCGGACAACAGGTCTACCCAGCCATGAAACGGGCAACAGGTCTACCAAGCTGCGGACACCAGGTCTACCCAGGGCATGCTGCGGACACCAGGTCTACCAACTCAATGCTGCGGACAACAGGTCTACCCAGCCATGAATCGGGCAACAGGTCTACCAAGCTGCGGACACCAGGTCTACCCAGGGCATGCTGCGGACACCAGGTCTACCCAGCCATGAAACGGGCAACAGGTCTACTCACGGCTTGCTGCGGACACCAGGTCTACCCAGCCATGAAACGGGCAACAGGTCTACCAAGCTGCGGACAACAGGTCTACCCAGCCATGAAACGGGCAACAGGTCTACCCACTCAATGCTGCGGACACCAGGTCTACCCAGGGCATGCTGCGGACACCAGGTCTACCAACTCAATGCTGCGGACAACAGGTCTACCCAGGCATGAATCGGGCAACAGGTCTACCAGGCTGCGGACACCAGGTCTACCCACGGCTTGCTGCGGACACCAGGTCTACCCAGCCATGAAACGGGCAACAGGTCTACCAAGCTGCGGACACCAGGTCTACCCAGGGCATGCTGCGGACACCAGGTCTACCCAGCCATGAAACGGGCAACAGGTCTACTCACGGCTTGCTGCGGACACCAGGTCTACCCAGGCATGAATCGGGCAACAGGTCTACCAAGCTGCGGACACCAGGTCTACCCAGGGCATGCTGCGGACACCAGGTCTACCCAGCCATGAAACGGGCAACAGGTCTACTCACGGCTTGCTGCGGACACCAGGTCTACCCAGCCATGAAACGGGCAACAGGTCTACCAAGCTGCGGACACCAGGTCTACCCAGGGCATGCTGCGGACACCAGGTCTACCAACTCAATGCTGCGGACAACAGGTCTACCCAGCCATGAAACGGGCAACAGGTCTACCAAGCTGCGGACACCAGGTCTACCCAGGGCATGCTGCGGACACCAGGTCTACCAACTCAATGCTGCGGACAACAGGTCTACCCAGCCATGAATCGGGCAACAGGTCTACCAAGCTGCGGACACCAGGTCTACCCAGGGCATGCTGCGGACACCAGGTCTACCCAGCCATGAAACGGGCAACAGGTCTACCAAGCTGCGGACACCAGGTCTACCCAGGGCATGCTGCGGACACCAGGTCTACCCAGCCATGAAACGGGCAACAGGTCTACTCACGGCTTGCTGCGGACACCAGGTCTACCCAGCCATGAAACGGGCAACAGGTCTACCAAGCTGCGGACACCAGGTCTACCCAGGGCATGCTGCGGACACCAGGTCTACCCAGCCATGAAACGGGCAACAGGTCTACTCACGGCTTGCTGCGGACACCAGGTCTACCCAGCCATGAAACGGGCAACAGGTCTACCAAGCTGCGGACACCAGGTCTACCCAGGGCATGCTGCGGACACCAGGTCTACCAACTCAATGCTGCGGACAACAGGTCTACCCAGCCATGAAACGGGCAACAGGTCTACCAAGCTGCGGACACCAGGTCTACCCAGGGCATGCTGCGGACACCAGGTCTACCAACTCAATGCTGCGGACAACATGTCTACCCAGCCATGAATCGGGCAACAGGTCTACCAAGCTGCGGGCACCAGGTCTACCCACGGCTTGCTGCGGACAACAGGTCTACCCAGCCATGAAACGGGCAACAGGTCTACCAAGCTGCGGACACCAGGTCTACCCAGGGCATGCTGCGGACACCAGGTCTACCCAGCTATGAAACGGGCAACAGGTCTACTCACGGCTTGCTGCGGACACCAGGTCTACCCAGCCATGAAACGGGCAACAGGTCTACCAAGCTGCGGACACCAGGTCTACCCAGGGCATGCTGCGGACACCAGGTCTACCCAGCCATGAAACGGGCAACAGGTCTACTCACGGCTTGCTGCGGACACCAGGTCTACCCAGCCATGAAACGGGCAACAGGTCTACCAAGCTGCGGACACCAGGTCTACCCAGGGCATGCTGCGGACACCAGGTCTACCCAGCCATGAAACGGGCAACAGGTCTACCAAGCTGCGGACACCAGGTCTACCCAGGGCATGCTGCGGACACCAGGTCTACCCACGGCTTGCTGCGGACAACAGGTCTACCCAGGGCATGAATCGGGCAACAGGTCTACCAAGCTGCGGACACCAGGTCTACCCAGGGCATGCTGCGGACACCAGGTCTACCCACGGCTTGCTGCGGACAACCGGTCTACCCACGGCTTGCTGCGGACAACAGGTCTACCCACTCCAAGCTGCGGACACCAGGTCTAACTACTCCATTACGCGGACAACAGGTCTACCCACTCCATGCGGCGGACAACATGTCTACCCGCTCCATGCTGCGGACACCAGGTCTGCCCACGCCGTGATGCGGACCACAGGTCTACCTTCGCCATGCTGCACGCAGCCCGGGTCGCACCGGAGCTAGGTAGACCCGGTCGCCGCGGCCGTCGCAGCGCCCTCGCCCTCGACGGCGGACCCACGCCGCCGGTCCCGGAGGCGGGTAGACCTGGTCGCCGCGGCCACGGCGGCCGCCCATCCCGGAGCCCAGTAGACCTGGCCGCCGCGGGACCGGCCAAGTTTCCCGGAGTCGTGTAGACCTGGTCGTCGCGGCCACGGCCGCCGCCGCTGCGCCTTCGCCGGCGACGGCGGTCCCACGCCACCGGCCCCGGAGCCGCGTCGACCTGGCCGCCGCGGGACGGGCCACGTTTCGCGGATCCGGGTAGACGAGGCATCCTTGTACCATCTCGGAGCCGGGGAAACCCCACAGCCTCTTAACGCTCCGGAGCCCAAGTGCTCCAGCAGCCTTGCCCCGCCCGGCAGAATCGATTTCAAGACCAAGACATATTTTCGACAACATTTTATTTCATCATTTCATTTCATTTCTTTTCATTTCATTTTATTATTTTATTTTATTTCGTTTTGTTTTGTTTTGTTTTGTTTTGATTTGATTTGATTTGTTTCATTTCCTCTTTGCCTTTTTTGAATGATTGCCTCTTCTATTTACTCGGAAAGAAAATCTTTTCCGGAAAACAAAACTCTTGCCAAATCTTATTTGTGATCCCTTTGGGCCCACAGCCGAGCTGACGGAGGGCCTGTGCCCGGTTCTCGCCCTGCTGACACACTGACCCCCCCAAACGGCGTCCTCCCTACCCCACGCCTCCTCCCCCGTCCCCCAGAGACCCTACCTACAGAGCCCCCCCCCCCACAAAACAGAACCTCACGGGCCGCAGCACAGCCAGGGGAAGCACGTACGTGCAGCGAAACTCGGCCCAAAGCCGCCGCGCCCTGGCACAACTCGCCCTGCCCCTTCCCGCCCCACGGAGGCGGCTGCATCGAGGCGACCGGCGCCGCCGTCGGCAAGCGGGTGGCCGCTTTCGGGCCGGTTCTTCCGCGGAAGGTCTGCAGAGCTCTTGGGGCCTCGGCGCGGGTTTGGGGGGCCGTGAGGGCTCGCTGTCGAGGCGCCCGGGGCCGGCACGAAGCCGCCTGCCCTCTCCCTGTCCCTGCCCCGTCTTCCGCAGCCACCCATTAACGCTGGGGGCGAGCCCGCCCTCCGCCATCAACCTCCCATGCAGCGCTTTCAGACTTTCCCCGCCCCTGCCCATTGTCGGCTGGGGGCGCCCTGCCCCCCGCCGTCAGCCTCCCTGGCAGCGCTTTCAGACTCTCTCGGGCCCCTGCCCATTGTCGGCTGGGGGCGCCCCGCCCCCCGCCCTCAGCCTCCCTGGCAGCGCTTTCAGACTGCCTCGGGCCCTGCCCATTGTCGGTTGGGGGCGCCCCGCCCCCCGCCCTCAGCCTCCCTGGCAGCGCTTTCAGACGGTCTCGTGCCCTGCCCATTGTCGGTTGGGGGCGACCCCGCCCTCCGCCATCAGCCTCCCTGGCAGCACTTTCAGCCTCTTCCTGCCCCCGCCCACGGTCCCACCGGGCAGTTTACACGGCGGCGGCGGGAGGCTGATGCCGAGGTCGGCAGGCGGAGAGCCTGGTGCACAAGCAGGGATGGCGGCGGGATGATTGGCGCCGTCTGTCCCTGGTCAAAGAAGCTCTCTGTTCAGCTTTCTCGGAGCCTTTTGCTTTGGTGGCGTTCCTTCCTCCTCCGCCCCGGCGCCGCTCAAGCCTGCGGCAGGGCGGCAGCGCGGCGGGCGGGCGGCCGGGGGGAGGGGGGAGGGGGGGGGGGAGGGAGGGAGCGCGCGAGCGAGCGAGCGAGCGCGCTGCAGAAATGAAGCCCGGAGCAGGGCCGCGGTCCATTCGAGCACGGGGAGGGGGCGCGACAACGCTGCCTGCTCCTGTCGGGGAGCGCTTGGGGAAGTGGGGTGCCGGCACCATGACGGCGGAGCGGACAGGGGCCGCGGCTGGGGAAGAGGCCGGCGGAGCTCGCCAGTGGATGCTGGCGCACGGAGCCGGCAGGGACACCTGGGCACGGCTGGGACCGAAAGTCGCCCGCCTTCACGCCCCGCCTTTCGCCGGGGGGAAGAAGACGCGAGAGCAGGGCTGCCTGCTGGGCTGCCAGTGCCCGCGGTCATGCCGGACGTGCAGGCCGACCGCCGAAGGCGTGCTCGCCGCTGCAGAGACGACAAGGGGGCCGCGCGTCCGATGGAAGAGACGGGGCGCCATCGCGCGGCGGCCGGGCTGCAAGGCCGGCCGACGGTAACAGGACTACCACGCCGCGGGCGGCCAGAGACAAAGACCGGCCGAGGGCAACAGGTCTACCCAGCATTAGGCCGGCCGGTACCAGGGCCGGCCGAGGGCAACAGTTCTACCCAGCATTAGGCCAGCCGGAAAGACGGCCGGCAGAGGGCAACAGGTCTACCCAGCATTCGGCCGTCAGGTACAAAGGCCGGCCGAGGGCAACAGGTCTACCCAGCATTCGGCTGGCCGGTAACACGGCGGGCCGAGGGCAACAGGTCTACCCAGCATTAGGCCGGCCGGTAACACTGCCGGCCGAGGGCAACAGGTCTACCCAGCATTAGGCCGCCACGTCCAAAGGCCGGCCGAGGGCAACAGGTCTACCCAGCATTAGGCCGCCACGTCCAAAGGCCGGCCGAGGGCAACAGGTCTACCCAGCATTCGGCCGCCACGTCCAAAGGCCGGCCGAGGGCAACAGGTCTACCCAGCATTAGGCCGCCACGTCCAAAGGCCGGCCGAGGGCAACAGGTCTACCCAGCATTCGGCCGCCACGTACAAAGGCCGGCCGAGGGCAACAGGTCTACCCAGCATTAGGCCGCCACGTCCAAAGGCCGGCCGAGGGCAACAGGTCTACCCAGCATTCGGCCGCCACGTCCAAAGGCCGGCCGAGGGCAACAGGTCTACCCAGCATTCGGCCGCCACGTCCAAAGGCCGGCCGAGGGCAACAGGTCTACCCAGCATTCGGCCGCCACGTCCAAAGGCCGGCCGAGGGCAACAGGTCTACCCAGCATTAGGCCGCCACGTCCAAAGGCCGGCCGAGGGCAACAGGTCTACCCAGCATTAGGCCGGCCGGCAGAGGGCAACAGGTCTACCCAGCATTCGGCCGTCAGGTACAAAGGCCGGCCGAGGGCAACAGGTCTACCCAGCATTCGGCCGCCACGTCCAAAGGCCGGCCGAGGGCAACAGGTCTACCCAGCATTCGGCCGTCAGGTACAAAGGCCGGCCGAGGGCAACAGGTCTACCCAGCATTCGGCTGGCCGGTAACACGGCGGGCCGAGGGCAACAGGTCTACCCAGCATTAGGCCGG
>NW_028276116.1:350000-352500 GCF_052056855.1 Sturnus vulgaris
AGAGAAACGCGACGGCGACAGAGAGAGGAGGGGAGGGCTTCGCGGGAAGGAGGAGGGGGTCGCACCCCCGTCCCCGGCGCTCTCGGCCTCGCGCGCGCGCGGCAGCACGGCACGGTACCCCCGCGGTACCCACCCGCAGACAGCCGCCCGCACGGGGGGGAGAGCCCGGGGGCGAGGCCCGCGCCTCGCCTCCCTCTCGGCCCTCTCGCTCTCTCGTCTCTCTCGCACGGCCCACGGCGGCGTCTTCGACGCCGACTCTCGCTCTCCCCGGCCACCGCCACCGCACCGCGGCACGGCCCCGGCAAGGACGAGCTCCGCCCCAGCGGCTCGTTCCGGGAGCGGGGAGCTACGGAGCGCTCCCCGAGTCTGCATTTAGGGGGACGAAGGCCCTGCGCGGCGACGACGACGACGACGTCGACGTCGACCGCGGGCAACGGGCCTGCGAGGCAACCCCAGCCGCGCCGCCGGGGTGGCCCCCCCGGACGGCGATTGATCGTCAAGCGACGCTCAGACAGGCGTAGCCCCGGGAGGAACCCGGGGCCGCAAGTGCGTTCGAAGTGTCGATGATCAATGTGTCCTGCAATTCACATTAATTCTCGCAGCTAGCTGCGTTCTTCATCGACGCACGAGCCGAGTGATCCACCGCTAAGAGTTGTCTGGCTTTCGGGACCGCTCGCGTGAAGCGGCCCCTTTTCTGTTTCTGCAGGGACGCGCGCGCCCCCGCGCGCCCCGCTTCGACCGTACGAGCACACACAAACGGAGGAGGAGGAGGAGAAAGCGCGGGGCAAAAAAGAGAAACCCCGCGCAACGCTCCGAAGGTCGGCCAAAGAAAGGCGGAGGGGCCCGCGCCCCCGACCGCCTCCCCCCGCGAGGGGAGACGCCGCCTCGCGTGCCGTCCTTCGGAGGCGGCCCAGGCGCCCGGGCTCGGCCCGACCTCCGCGCGGAGGGGCTTGTGCGGCAACGCGCCGGACCGCGGGGGGCACGGTGGCCCGCCCGGCCTCTCGATCACGGGACGACTACGCGTTCGCGGGCCGGGGGGCGCGACCGCCGGCCCCCGCCGCTCCCGGCTCACTCCCTGGCTTCTCCTTTTCACCGCTCCGCCGACTCGCGGAACGCCGCCGCGCCAAAACGCGGGGGCCGGCTCTCCCGCCAGCGGCCCCTGAACGTCGCCCGAAACGCCACGCGGCGGCGGGACCGTTCCGCCGGCGCAACCCCTGGCGCGGGACCGCTTGCCCGCCGGAAGGCGAACGCCCGGCGGGCCGCGCTCCGCCACCGGCGCCGGAGGCGGGACGCCGCCGAGACCCGAGCCGGCATCGCGGAGCGCCCGAGGTCTGCCGCTCGGCAAAACCCCTCCGCCACCCGCGGCCGCACTCCCGGGACCGCCGCCGCTTCGCACCGCCGAGCTGCCCTTCCGCGAGCACGCGCCCAGCGGGCAGGCGTACGGCGGCTGAGCCGGGGGGCACCGCCCGCTCCCCTCGTTTCCACTCGGGGACCGGACGGGGAAGCGCCCCCGCGGCCGCCCCGCACGCCTCCCCTTTTTTTTGGCCCACACGCGGCCGGGAAGGGCGACGGGGAAGCGGACGGGCGGGGCCCGGGCCGGGACGGCCGCCGGTGAAGGCGGGCGCCTCGCGGCCGACCGTCCCCCCCCCCGGGGGGGGCGGGGACACTCGCCGAGCGGCGACGCCGCCGCTCGGCACGGGGTCGCCCGCGCCCGCCGGACCTCCGGCGATGGAGGAGCCGGCCGAGCGCTGCGCCCCAACGGGCGGGGACAGCGCTCCGAGTCAGGGGTGGCCGGCGGCCGGCGCCGCCGCGGTGCGGTTCGAGGCGACAAGGCCGTCGAGGCGAGAGGCGCGCGGTCGCGCCTGACGCGGCGCCGCCCGCGAGCCCGCGGCGGCGGCTAAGGAGAAAGAGCGAGAGAGCGCGGCGGGCCCCGGCGGCCGCAACCCCGCAGCTGAGGTAGGTAAGGCAGAGAGCGCGCGCCCTCTGCCGGCGTCGCCCCGCATCGCAGAGGCCAGCGGGGTCGGCCCCCCGCGGCCGATCGCGCGCCGCGGCCTCTCCGCCGAGACCGGGCCGCAGAGAGGGGGGGGGCAGGGCGCCCCTTCCCCGGCCCGGCACGGGTGGCCCCCGCGCGCGGGCAAGCGCGGCGGGACGCCGACGACGGCGAGCGCGGCCGGTCGCGACGGACACGCCACCGCAGGGGATCGGCGGGAGTAGCTCCCCACCCCTCGATGGCGCCCCGCGCCGCCACCGCCCGACACCCGCTGCCGCCGCCGCCACCGCCGCCGCCGCCGCGGCGGGGCCGTGCCGGGCCGCCCGAGTCTTTAAACCTCCGCCCGGCTCGGCGGCCCTTTCGGCCCCCAACAGGCGTTTGACGACGCCGAGGGAAACCGGCAGGAGACCGCCGAGGCGCGAAGCGCTAGGTACCTGGCCCTGGGGTGAGGGAAACGACCTGCATGGCCCCGCCGGGGTGCCTCCCCCGCTGCCACCCTCGGGGGAGCGT
>NW_028276116.1:357500-372500 GCF_052056855.1 Sturnus vulgaris
TCTCGGGGGCTCACTCGCTCGCTCGCTCTCTGTTGGGTTGCGGGGTCCGTCCTGGGGGGGGGACACGGCCGGCCACCGCGGCCGACCGCCGCCCCGGAAAAATTCTGCCCGCTACACGCGGGTCCCCGGCTTAGGGCCGAGGAAGGGGGACGACTTCAACAACACACGGCAGGGCCGGACACTCCCGTCACCGAGCCCCCCTTCGCAGGCAAGCAAGCGAAGCCGAGAGGCGAGGCCACACGCCCCACTGCATGTCCCCCGCTGCCCTTTCGATACGGACACAACTCTGGCAACACAGGTCGGGAGCGGGAAACGAGGCGCAGCCAACCTCGGCCAAGCGAGCCACGCCCGGGGGGCTCTCGGGGAGGGGGGCCAGGGAAAGCCCGGGCAGGCTCAACACAACCCCGGGCCGGCCCCACAGAAATCCAGCCCCGGCTGCCGGCCACCAGCGTGCACCGGGACCGACAGCCGAAGAAATGCCGCACCCGGCGAGCGGGCGGGGCCCCGGCTTAAGGCCGGGCAGAAAAGGGGCGAGGCGCCGCCGCCTCGCCCGCCACCATCCCCGGGGGAGCGAGCGGGCGCCCGGCTCCCCGTTGTCACGAAACCGGCAGCAGCCGGGCCGGAGCGGGACACACTCGCGGCTTTCTCGCCCTCTCTCTGGGCCTTTTTCTCGCTTCTCCCCCGCCTGGAACAACGCAGCCTCGCCTGGGCCGGGGGAGCGCGGTGGCTCTCGGATCGCATCGCTCTCTCTGGGGGCTTTCTCGCTTCTCCCCCGGACTGAACCCGCAGCCTCGGCCTGGGCCGGGGAGCGGCTCTCGGATCGCATCGGTCTCTCTGGGGGCTTTCTCGCTTCTCCCCCGACTGAGCACGCAGCCTCGCCTGGGCCGGGGAGCGGCTCTCGGATCGCATCGGTCTCTCTCTCTGGGCTAACCTGTCCCAGTCGAACTGGGTAAGACGGGAAGCCGGACGAAGCCACGCGACTCGCCCCGACATCGGCGGTGTTCTTCTGGCCCTGGCGACCGCACGCGCGTCCGCCCTTCTCCGCCACGGACACAGGCACGGCAACAGCCTGTGGGGATACGGCCCGTCACCTCGTTCCCATAATACGGACAGATGGGCCCGAAGCGGCGGAGGCCGGAAAGAGAACCGATGTACGTGACCGAGGGGGCGCAGTGGCGCACGCCGCCTTCTACGATGACATAGCCGGAGGCAGCGAGAAACAGCGACCCCTTGGAGTACTTCCAGGCCGGCGGCGGACAACAGGTCTACCAGCCATGAAACGGGCAACAGGTCTACCGACGGCTTGCTGCGGACAACAGGTCTACCCAGCCATGAAACGGGCAACAGGTCGACCAAGCTGCGGACAACAGGTCTACCCAGGGCATGCTGCGGACACCAGGTCTACCCACGGCTTGCTGCGGACAACAGGTCTACCCAGGCATGAATCGGGCAACAGGTCTACCAAGCTGCGGACACCAGGTCTACCCACGGCATGCTGCGGACAACAGGTCTACCCACGGCTTGCTGCGGACACCAGGTCTACCCAGCCATGAAACGGGCAACAGGTCTACCCACTCAATGCTGCGGACACCAGGTCTACCCAGCCATGAAACGGGCAACAGGTCTACCAAGCTGCGGACACCAGGTCTACCCAGGGCATGCTGCGGACACCAGGTCTACCCACTCAATGCTACGGACAACAGGTCTACCCAGCCATGAAACGGGCAACAGGTCTACCAAGCTGCGGACAACAGGTCTACCCAGGGCATGCTGCGGACACCAGGTCTACCCACGGCTTGCTGCGGACAACAGGTCTACCCAGCTGCGGACACCAGGTCTACCCAGGGCATGAAACGGGCAACAGGTCTACCAAGCTGCGGACACCAGGTCTACCCAGGGCATGCTGCGGACACCAGGTCTACCCACGGCTTGCTGCGGACAACAGGTCTACCCAGCCATGAAACGGGCAACAGGTCTACCAAGCTGCGGACACCAGGTCTACCCAGGGCATGCTGCGGACACCAGGTCTACCCACGGCTTGCTGCGGACACCAGGTCTACCCAGCCATGAAACGGGCAACAGGTCTACCAAGCTGCGGACACCAGGTCTACCCAGGGCATGCTGCGGACACCAGGTCTACCAACTCAATGCTGCGGACAACAGGTCTACCCAGCCATGAAACGGGCAACAGGTCTACCAAGCTGCGGACACCAGGTCTACCCAGGGTATGCAGCGGACACCAGGTCTACCAACTCAATGCTGCGGACAACAGGTCTACCCAGCCATGAAACGGGCAACAGGTCTACCAAGCTGCGGACACCAGGTCTACCCACGGCTTGCTG
The DNA here is from genome assembly GCF_052056855.1 of Sturnus vulgaris. Classification (NCBI taxonomy): domain Eukaryota; kingdom Metazoa; phylum Chordata; class Aves; order Passeriformes; family Sturnidae; genus Sturnus; species Sturnus vulgaris. The sequence goes on from NW_028276116.1 coordinate 359,843, forward strand.
CGGACACCAGGTCTACCCAGCCATGAAACGGGCAACAGGTCTACCCACTCAATGCTGCGGACAACAGGTCTACCCAGCCATGAAACGGGCAACAGGTCTACCAAGCTGCGGACACCAGGTCTACCCAGGGCATGCTGCGGACAACAGGTCTACCCAGCCATGAAACGGGCAACAGGTCTACCCACGGCTTGCTGCGGACAACAGGTCTACCCAGGCATGAAACGGGCAACAGGTCTACCAAGCTGCGGACACCAGGTCTACCCAGGGCATGCTGCGGACACCAGGTCTACCCAGCCATGAAACGGGCAACAGGTCTACTCACGGCTTGCTGCGGACACCAGGTCTACCCAGCCATGAAACGGGCAACAGGTCTACCAAGCTGCGGACACCAGGTCTACCCAGCCTTGAAACGGGCAACAGGTCTACCAAGCTGCGGACACCAGGTCTACCCAGGGCATGCTGCGGACACCAGGTCTACCCAGCCATGAAACGGGCAACAGGTCTACTCACGGCTTGCTGCGGACACCAGGTCTACCAAGGGCATGCTGCGGACACCAGGTCTACCCAGCCATGAATCGGGCAACAGGTCTACTCACGGCTTGCTGCGGACACCAGGTCTACCCAGCCATGAAACGGGCAACAGGTCTACCAAGCTGCGGACACCAGGTCTACCCAGGGCATGCTGCGGACACCAGGTCTACCCACGGCTTGCTGCGGACAACAGGTCTACCCAGGCATGAATCGGGCAACAGGTCTACCAAGCTGCGGACACCAGGTCTACCCAGGGCATGCTGCGGACACCAGGTCTACCCACGGCTTGCTGCGGACAACAGGTCTACCAACTCAATGCTGCGGACAACAGGTCTACCCAGCCATGAAACGGGCAACAGGTCTACCAAGCTGCGGACACCAGGTCTACCCACGGCTTGCTGCGGACACCAGGTCTACCCAGCCATGAAACGGGCAACAGGTCTACCAAGCTGCGGACACCAGGTCTACCCAGGGCATGCTGCGGACACCAGGTCTACCCAGCCATGAAACGGGCAACAGGTCTACTCACGGCTTGCTGCGGACACCAGGTCTACCCAGCCATGAAACGGGCAACAGGTCTACTCACTCAATGCTGCGGACACCAGGTCTACCCAGCCATGAAACGGGCAACAGGTCTACCAACTCAATGCTGCGGACAACAGGTCTACCCAGCCATGAAACGGGCAACAGGTCTACCAAGCTGCGGACACCAGGTCTACCCACGGCTTGCTGCGGACAACAGGTCTACCCAGGCATGAATCGGGCAACAGGTCTACCAAGCTGCGGACACCAGGTCTACCCACGGCTTGCTGCGGACAACAGGTCTACCCAGCCATGAAACGGGCAACAGGTCTACCAAGCTGCGGACACCAGGTCTACCCACGGCTTGCTGCGGACAACAGGTCTACCCAGCCATGAAACGGGCAACAGGTCTACTCACGGCTTGCTGCGGACACCAGGTCTACCCAGCCATGAATCGGGCAACAGGTCTACCAAGCTGCGGACAACAGGTCTACCCAGCCATGAAACGGGCAACAGGTCTACCAACTCAATGCTGCGGACAACAGGTCTACCCAGCCATGAAACGGGCAACAGGTCTACCAAGCTGCGGACACCAGGTCTACCCAGGGTATGCAGCGGACACCAGGTCTACCAACTCAATGCTGCGGACAACAGGTCTACCCAGCCATGAAACGGGCAACAGGTCTACCAAGCTGCGGACACCAGGTCTACCCACGGCTTGCTGCGGACACCAGGTCTACCCAGCCATGAAACGGGCAACAGGTCTACCCACTCAATGCTGCGGACAACAGGTCTACCCAGCCATGAAACGGGCAACAGGTCTACCAAGCTGCGGACACCAGGTCTACCCAGGGCATGCTGCGGACAACAGGTCTACCCAGCCATGAAACGGGCAACCGGTCTACTCACGGCTTGCTGCGGACAACAGGTCTACCCAGCCATGAAACGGGCAACAGGTCTACCAAGCTGCGGACACCAGGTCTACCCAGGGCATGCTGCGGACACCAGGTCTACCCAGCCATGAAACGGGCAACAGGTCTACCAAGCTGCGGACAACAGGTCTACCCAGCCATGAAACGGGCAACAGGTCTACCAAGCTGCGGACACCAGGTCTACCCAGCCTTGAAACGGGCAACAGGTCTACCAAGCTGCGGACACCAGGTCTACCCAGGGCATGCTGCGGACACCAGGTCTACCCAGCCATGAAACGGGCAACAGGTCTACTCACGGCTTGCTGCGGACACCAGGTCTACCCAGCCATGAAACGGGCAATAGGTCTACCAAGCTGCGGACACCAGGTCTACCCAGGGCATGCTGCGGACAACAGGTCTACCCAGCCATGAATCGGGCAACAGGTCTACTCACGGCTTGCTGCGGACACCAGGTCTACCCAGCCATGAAACGGGCAACAGGTCTACCAAGCTGCGGACACCAGGTCTACCCAGGGCATGCTGCGGACACCAGGTCTACCCACGGCTTGCTGCGGACACCAGGTCTACCCAGGCATGAATCGGGCAACAGGTCTACCAAGCTGCGGACACCAGGTCTACCCAGGGCATGCTGCGGACACCAGGTCTACCCACGGCTTGCTGCGGACAACAGGTCTACCAACTCAATGCTGCGGACAACAGGTCTACCCAGCCATGAAACGGGCAACAGGTCTACCAAGCTGCGGACACCAGGTCTACCCACGGCTTGCTGCGGACAACAGGTCTACCCAGCCATGAAACGGGCAACAGGTCTACCAAGCTGCGGACACCAGGTCTACCCAGGGCATGCTGCGGACACCAGGTCTACCCAGCCATGAAACGGGCAACAGGTCTACTCACGGCTTGCTGCGGACACCAGGTCTACCCAGCCATGAAACGGGCAACAGGTCTACTCACTCAATGCTGCGGACACCAGGTCTACCCACGGCTTGCTGCGGACAACAGGTCTACCCAGCCATGAAACGGGCAACAGGTCTACCAAGCTGCGGACACCAGGTCTACCCAGGGCATGCTGCGGACACCAGGTCTACCCACGGCTTGCTGCGGACAACAGGTCTACCAACTCAATGCTGCGGACAACAGGTCTACCCAGCCATGAAACGGGCAACAGGTCTACCAAGCTGCGGACACCAGGTCTACCCAGGGCATGCTGCGGACACCAGGTCTACCCAGCCATGAAACGGGCAACAGGTCTACTCACGGCTTGCTGCGGACACCAGGTCTACCCAGCCATGAAACGGGCAACAGGTCTACTCACTCAATGCTGCGGACACCAGGTCTACCCAGCCATGAAACGGGCAACAGGTCTACCAACTCAATGCTGCGGACAACAGGTCTACCCAGCCATGAAACGGGCAACAGGTCTACCAAGCTGCGGACACCAGGTCTACCCACGGCTTGCTGCGGACAACAGGTCTACCCAGGCATGAATCGGGCAACAGGTCTACCAAGCTGCGGACACCAGGTCTACCCACGGCTTGCTGCGGACAACAGGTCTACCCAGCCATGAAACGGGCAACAGGTCTACCAAGCTGCGGACACCAGGTCTACCCAGGGCATGCTGCGGACACCAGGTCTACCCAGCCATGAAACGGGCAACAGGTCTACCAAGCTGCGGACACCAGGTCTACCCAGGGCATGCTGCGGACACCAGGTCTACCCAGCCATGAAACGGGCAACAGGTCTACCAAGCTGCGGACACCAGGTCTACCCACGGCTTGCTGCGGACAACAGGTCTAACCAGCCATGAAACGGGCAACAGGTCTACTCACGGCTTGCTGCGGACACCAGGTCTACCCAGCCATGAATCGGGCAACAGGTCTACCAAGCTGCGGACAACAGGTCTACCCAGCCATGAAACGGGCAACAGGTCTACCAACTCAATGCTGCGGACAACAGGTCTACCCAGCCATGAAACGGGCAACAGGTCTACCAAGCTGCGGACACCAGGTCTACCCAGGGCATGCTGCGGACACCAGGTCTACGCAGCCATGAAACGGGCAACAGGTCTACCAAGCTGCGGACACCAGGTCTACCCACGGCTTGCTGCGGACAACAGGTCTACCCAGCCATGAAACGGGCAACAGGTCTACTCACGGCTTGCTGCGGACACCAGGTCTACCCAGCCATGAATCGGGCAACAGGTCTACCAAGCTGCGGACAACAGGTCTACCCAGCCATGAAACGGGCAACAGGTCTACCAACTCAATGCTGCGGACAACAGGTCTACCCAGCCATGAAACGGGCAACAGGTCTACCAAGCTGCGGACACCAGGTCTACCCAGGGTATGCAGCGGACACCAGGTCTACCAACTCAATGCTGCGGACACCAGGTCTACCCAGCCATGAAACGGGCAACAGGTCTACCAAGCTGCGGACACCAGGTCTACCCACGGCTTGCTGCGGACAACAGGTCTACCCAGCCATGAAACGGGCAACAGGTCTACTCACGGCTTGCTGCGGACACCAGGTCTACCCAGCCATGAAACGGGCAACAGGTCTACCAAGCTGCGGACACCAGGTCTACCCAGGGCATGCTGCGGACACCAGGTCTACCCAGCCATGAAACGGGCAACAGGTCTACTCACGGCTTGCTGCGGACACCAGGTCTACCCAGCCATGAATCGGGCAACAGGTCTACCAAGCTGCGGACAACAGGTCTACCCAGCCATGAAACGGGCAACAGGTCTACCAACTCAATGCTGCGGACAACAGGTCTACCCAGCCATGAAACGGGCAACAGGTCTACCAAGCTGCGGACACCAGGTCTACCCAGGGTATGCAGCGGACACCAGGTCTACCAACTCAATGCTGCGGACAACAGGTCTACCCAGGCATGAATCGGGCAACAGGTCTACCAAGCTGCGGACACCAGGTCTACCCACGGCTTGCTGCGGACACCAGGTCTACCCAGCCATGAAACGGGCAACAGGTCTACCCACTCAATGCTGCGGACAACAGGTCTACCCAGCCATGAAACGGGCAACAGGTCTACCAAGCTGCGGACACCAGGTCTACCCAGGGCATGCTGCGGACACCAGGTCTACCCAGGCATGAAACGGGCAACAGGTCTACCAAGCTGCGGACACCAGGTCTACCCAGGGCATGCTGCGGACACCAGGTCTACCCAGCCATGAAACGGGCAACAGGTCTACTCACGGCTTGCTGCGGACACCAGGTCTACCCCGCCATGAAACGGGCAACAGGTCTACCAAGCTGCGGACAACAGGTCTACCCAGCCATGAAACGGGCAACAGGTCTACCAAGCTGCGGACACCAGGTCTACCCAGGGCATGCTGCGGACACCAGGTCTACCAACTCAATGCTGCGGACAACAGGTCTACCCAGCCATGAAACGGGCAACAGGTCTACCAAGCTGCGGACACCAGGTCTACCCAGGGCATGCTGCGGACACCAGGTCTACCAACTCAATGCTGCGGACAACAGGTCTACCCAGCCATGAAACGGGCAACAGGTCTACCAAGCTGCGGACACCAGGTCTACCCAGGGCATGCTGCGGACACCAGGTCTACCAACTCAATGCTGCGGACAACAGGTCTACCCAGCCATGAATCGGGCAACAGGTCTACCAAGCTGCGGACACCAGGTCTACCCAGGGCATGCTGCGGACACCAGGTCTACCCAGCCATGAAACGGGCAACAGGTCTACTCACGGCTTGCTGCGGACACCAGGTCTACCCAGCCATGAAACGGGCAACAGGTCTACCAAGCTGCGGACAACAGGTCTACCCAGCCATGAAACGGGCAACAGGTCTACCCACTCAATGCTGCGGACACCAGGTCTACCCAGGGCATGCTGCGGACACCAGGTCTACCAACTCAATGCTGCGGACAACAGGTCTACCCAGGCATGAATCGGGCAACAGGTCTACCAGGCTGCGGACACCAGGTCTACCCACGGCTTGCTGCGGACACCAGGTCTACCCAGCCATGAAACGGGCAACAGGTCTACCAAGCTGCGGACACCAGGTCTACCCAGGGCATGCTGCGGACACCAGGTCTACCCAGCCATGAAACGGGCAACAGGTCTACTCACGGCTTGCTGCGGACACCAGGTCTACCCAGGCATGAATCGGGCAACAGGTCTACCAAGCTGCGGACACCAGGTCTACCCAGGGCATGCTGCGGACACCAGGTCTACCCAGCCATGAAACGGGCAACAGGTCTACTCACGGCTTGCTGCGGACACCAGGTCTACCCAGCCATGAAACGGGCAACAGGTCTACCAAGCTGCGGACACCAGGTCTACCCAGGGCATGCTGCGGACACCAGGTCTACCAACTCAATGCTGCGGACAACAGGTCTACCCAGCCATGAAACGGGCAACAGGTCTACCAAGCTGCGGACACCAGGTCTACCCAGGGCATGCTGCGGACACCAGGTCTACCAACTCAATGCTGCGGACAACAGGTCTACCCAGCCATGAATCGGGCAACAGGTCTACCAAGCTGCGGACACCAGGTCTACCCAGGGCATGCTGCGGACACCAGGTCTACCCAGCCATGAAACGGGCAACAGGTCTACCAAGCTGCGGACACCAGGTCTACCCAGGGCATGCTGCGGACACCAGGTCTACCCAGCCATGAAACGGGCAACAGGTCTACTCACGGCTTGCTGCGGACACCAGGTCTACCCAGCCATGAAACGGGCAACAGGTCTACCAAGCTGCGGACACCAGGTCTACCCAGGGCATGCTGCGGACACCAGGTCTACCCAGCCATGAAACGGGCAACAGGTCTACTCACGGCTTGCTGCGGACACCAGGTCTACCCAGCCATGAAACGGGCAACAGGTCTACCAAGCTGCGGACACCAGGTCTACCCAGGGCATGCTGCGGACACCAGGTCTACCAACTCAATGCTGCGGACAACAGGTCTACCCAGCCATGAAACGGGCAACAGGTCTACCAAGCTGCGGACACCAGGTCTACCCAGGGCATGCTGCGGACACCAGGTCTACCAACTCAATGCTGCGGACAACAGGTCTACCCAGCCATGAATCGGGCAACAGGTCTACCAAGCTGCGGGCACCAGGTCTACCCACGGCTTGCTGCGGACAACAGGTCTACCCAGCCATGAAACGGGCAACAGGTCTACCAAGCTGCGGACACCAGGTCTACCCAGGGCATGCTGCGGACACCAGGTCTACCCAGCTATGAAACGGGCAACAGGTCTACTCACGGCTTGCTGCGGACACCAGGTCTACCCAGCCATGAAACGGGCAACAGGTCTACCAAGCTGCGGACACCAGGTCTACCCAGGGCATGCTGCGGACACCAGGTCTACCCAGCCATGAAACGGGCAACAGGTCTACTCACGGCTTGCTGCGGACACCAGGTCTACCCAGCCATGAAACGGGCAACAGGTCTACCAAGCTGCGGACACCAGGTCTACCCAGGGCATGCTGCGGACACCAGGTCTACCCAGCCATGAAACGGGCAACAGGTCTACCAAGCTGCGGACACCAGGTCTACCCAGGGCATGCTGCGGACACCAGGTCTACCCACGGCTTGCTGCGGACAACAGGTCTACCCAGGGCATGAATCGGGCAACAGGTCTACCAAGCTGCGGACACCAGGTCTACCCAGGGCATGCTGCGGACACCAGGTCTACCCACGGCTTGCTGCGGACAACCGGTCTACCCACGGCTTGCTGCGGACAACAGGTCTACCCACTCCAAGCTGCGGACACCAGGTCTAACTACTCCATTACGCGGACAACAGGTCTACCCACTCCATGCGGCGGACAACATGTCTACCCGCTCCATGCTGCGGACACCAGGTCTGCCCACGCCGTGATGCGGACCACAGGTCTACCTTCGCCATGCTGCACGCAGCCCGGGTCGCACCGGAGCTAGGTAGACCCGGTCGCCGCGGCCGTCGCAGCGCCCTCGCCCTCGACGGCGGACCCACGCCGCCGGTCCCGGAGGCGGGTAGACCTGGTCGCCGCGGCCACGGCGGCCGCCCATCCCGGAGCCCAGTAGACCTGGCCGCCGCGGGACCGGCCAAGTTTCCCGGAGTCGTGTAGACCTGGTCGTCGCGGCCACGGCCGCCGCCGCTGCGCCTTCGCCGGCGACGGCGGTCCCACGCCACCGGCCCCGGAGCCGCGTCGACCTGGCCGCCGCGGGACGGGCCACGTTTCGCGGATCCGGGTAGACGAGGCATCCTTGTACCATCTCGGAGCCGGGGAAACCCCACAGCCTCTTAACGCTCCGGAGCCCAAGTGCTCCAGCAGCCTTGCCCCGCCCGGCAGAATCGATTTCAAGACCAAGACATATTTTCGACAACATTTTATTTCATCATTTCATTTCATTTCTTTTCATTTCATTTTATTATTTTATTTTATTTCGTTTTGTTTTGTTTTGTTTTGTTTTGATTTGATTTGATTTGTTTCATTTCCTCTTTGCCTTTTTTGAATGATTGCCTCTTCTATTTACTCGGAAAGAAAATCTTTTCCGGAAAACAAAACTCTTGCCAAATCTTATTTGTGATCCCTTTGGGCCCACAGCCGAGCTGACGGAGGGCCTGTGCCCGGTTCTCGCCCTGCTGACACACTGACCCCCCCAAACGGCGTCCTCCCTACCCCACGCCTCCTCCCCCGTCCCCCAGAGACCCTACCTACAGAGCCCCCCCCCCCACAAAACAGAACCTCACGGGCCGCAGCACAGCCAGGGGAAGCACGTACGTGCAGCGAAACTCGGCCCAAAGCCGCCGCGCCCTGGCACAACTCGCCCTGCCCCTTCCCGCCCCACGGAGGCGGCTGCATCGAGGCGACCGGCGCCGCCGTCGGCAAGCGGGTGGCCGCTTTCGGGCCGGTTCTTCCGCGGAAGGTCTGCAGAGCTCTTGGGGCCTCGGCGCGGGTTTGGGGGGCCGTGAGGGCTCGCTGTCGAGGCGCCCGGGGCCGGCACGAAGCCGCCTGCCCTCTCCCTGTCCCTGCCCCGTCTTCCGCAGCCACCCATTAACGCTGGGGGCGAGCCCGCCCTCCGCCATCAACCTCCCATGCAGCGCTTTCAGACTTTCCCCGCCCCTGCCCATTGTCGGCTGGGGGCGCCCTGCCCCCCGCCGTCAGCCTCCCTGGCAGCGCTTTCAGACTCTCTCGGGCCCCTGCCCATTGTCGGCTGGGGGCGCCCCGCCCCCCGCCCTCAGCCTCCCTGGCAGCGCTTTCAGACTGCCTCGGGCCCTGCCCATTGTCGGTTGGGGGCGCCCCGCCCCCCGCCCTCAGCCTCCCTGGCAGCGCTTTCAGACTGCCTCGGGCCCTGCCCATTGTCGGTTGGGGGCGACCCCGCCCTCCGCCATCAGCCTCCCTGGCAGCACTTTCAGCCTCTTCCTGCCCCCGCCCACGGTCCCACCGGGCAGTTTACACGGCGGCGGCGGGAGGCTGATGCCGAGGTCGGCAGGCGGAGAGCCTGGTGCACAAGCAGGGATGGCGGCGGGATGATTGGCGCCGTCTGTCCCTGGTCAAAGAAGCTCTCTGTTCAGCTTTCTCGGAGCCTTTTGCTTTGGTGGCGTTCCTTCCTCCTCCGCCCCGGCGCCGCTCAAGCCTGCGGCAGGGCGGCAGCGCGGCGGGCGGGCGGCCGGGGGGAGGGGGGAGGGGGGGGGGAGGGAGGGAGCGCGCGAGCGAGCGAGCGAGCGCGCTGCAGAAATGAAGCCCGGAGCAGGGCCGCGGTCCATTCGAGCACGGGGAGGGGGCGCGACAACGCTGCCTGCTCCTGTCGGGGAGCGCTTGGGGAAGTGGGGTGCCGGCACCATGACGGCGGAGCGGACAGGGGCCGCGGCTGGGGAAGAGGCCGGCGGAGCTCGCCAGTGGATGCTGGCGCACGGAGCCGGCAGGGACACCTGGGCACGGCTGGGACCGAAAGTCGCCCGCCTTCACGCCCCGCCTTTCGCCGGGGGGAAGAAGACGCGAGAGCAGGGCTGCCTGCTGGGCTGCCAGTGCCCGCGGTCATGCCGGACGTGCAGGCCGACCGCCGAAGGCGTGCTCGCCGCTGCAGAGACGACAAGGGGGCCGCGCGTCCGATGGAAGAGACGGGGCGCCATCGCGCGGCGGCCGGGCTGCAAGGCCGGCCGACGGTAACAGGACTACCACGCCGCGGGCGGCCAGAGACAAAGACCGGCCGAGGGCAACAGGTCTACCCAGCATTAGGCCGGCCGGTACCAGGGCCGGCCGAGGGCAACAGTTCTACCCAGCATTAGGCCAGCCGGAAAGACGGCCGGCAGAGGGCAACAGGTCTACCCAGCATTCGGCCGTCAGGTACAAAGGCCGGCCGAGGGCAACAGGTCTACCCAGCATTCGGCTGGCCGGTAACACGGCGGGCCGAGGGCAACAGGTCTACCCAGCATTAGGCCGGCCGGTAACACTGCCGGCCGAGGGCAACAGGTCTACCCAGCATTAGGCCGCCACGTCCAAAGGCCGGCCGAGGGCAACAGGTCTACCCAGCATTAGGCCGCCACGTCCAAAGGCCGGCCGAGGGCAACAGGTCTACCCAGCATTCGGCCGCCACGTCCAAAGGCCGGCCGAGGGCAACAGGTCTACCCAGCATTAGGCCGCCACGTCCAAAGGCCGGCCGAGGGCAACAGGTCTACCCAGCATTCGGCCGCCACGTACAAAGGCCGGCCGAGGGCAACAGGTCTACCCAGCATTAGGCCGCCACGTCCAAAGGCCGGCCGAGGGCAACAGGTCTACCCAGCATTCGGCCGCCACGTCCAAAGGCCGGCCGAGGGCAACAGGTCTACCCAGCATTCGGCCGCCACGTCCAAAGGCCGGCCGAGGGCAACAGGTCTACCCAGCATTCGGCCGCCACGTCCAAAGGCCGGCCGAGGGCAACAGGTCTACCCAGCATTAGGCCGCCACGTCCAAAGGCCGGCCGAGGGCAACAGGTCTACCCAGCATTAGGCCGGCCGGCAGAGGGCAACAGGTCTACCCAGCATTCGGCCGTCAGGTACAAAGGCCGGCCGAGGGCAACAGGTCTACCCAGCATTCGGCCGCCACGTCCAAAGGCCGGCCGAGGGCAACAGGTCTACCCAGCATTCGGCCGTCAGGTACAAAGGCCGGCCGAGGGCAACAGGTCTACCCAGCATTCGGCTGGCCGGTAACACGGCGGGCCGAGGGCAACAGGTCTACCCAGCATTAGGCCGGCCGGTAACACTGCCGGCCGAGGGCAACAGGTCTACCCAGCATTAGGCCGCCACGTCCAAAGGCCGGCCGAGGGCAACAGGTCTACCCAGCATTAGGCCGCCACGTCCAAAGGCCGGCCGAGGGCAACAGGTCTACCCAGCATTCGGCCGCCACGTCCAAAGGCCGGCCGAGGGCAACAGGTCTACCCAGCATTAGGCTGCCACGTCCAAAGGCCGGCCGAGGGCAACAGGTCTACCCAGCATTCGGCCGCCACGTCCAAAGGCCGGCCGAGGGCAACAGGTCTCCCCAGCATTAGGCCGGCCGGCAGAGGGCAACAGGTCTACCCAGCATTCGGCCGTCAGGTACAAAGGCCGGCCGAGGGCAACAGGTCTACCCAGCATTAGGCCGGCCGGTAACACTGCCGGCCGAGGGCAACAGGTCTACCCAGCATTAGGCCGCCACGTCCAAAGGCCGGCCGAGGGCAACAGGTCTACCCAGCATTAGGCCGCCACGTCCAAAGGCCGGCCGAGGGCAACAGGTCTACCCAGCATTCGGCCGCCACGTCCAAAGGCCGGCCGAGGGCAACAGGTCTACCCAGCATTAGGCCGGCCGGCAGAGGGCAACAGGTCTACCCAGCATTCGGCCGTCAGGTACAAAGGCCGGCCGAGGGCAACAGGTCTACCCAGCATTAGGCCGGCCGGTAACACGGCCGGCAGAGGGCAACAGGTCTACTCAGCATTAGGCCGGCCGGTAAAACGGCAGGCCGAGGGCAACAGGTCTACCCAGCATTCGGCCGTCAGGTACAAAGGCCGGCCGAGGGCAACAGGTCTACCCAGCATTAGGCCGGCCGGTAACACTGCCGGCCGAGGGCAACAGGTCTACCCAGCATTAGGCCGCCACGTCCAAAGGCCGGCCGAGGGCAACAGGTCTACCCAGCATTAGGCCGCCACGTCCAAAGGCCGGCCGAGGGCAACAGGTCTACCCAGCATTCGGCCGCCACGTATAAAGGCCGGCCGAGGGCAACAGGTCTACCCAGCATTAGGCCGGCCGGCAGAGGGCAACAGGTCTACCCAGCATTCGGCCGTCAGGTACAAAGGCCGGCCGAGGGCAACAGGTCTACCCAGCATTAGGCCGGCCGGTAACACTGCCGGCCGAGGGCAACAGGTCTAACCAGCATTAGGCCGCCACGTCCAAAGGCCGGCCGAGGGCAACAGGTCTACCCAGCATTAGGCCGCCACGTCCAAAGGCCGGCCGAGGGCAACAGGTCTACCCAGCATTAGGCCGCCACGTCCAAAGGCCGGCCGAGGGCAACAGGTCTACCCAGCATTCGGCCGCCACGTCCAAAGGCCGGCCGAGGGCAACAGGTCTACCCAGCATTCGGCCGCCACGTCCAAAGGCCGGCCGAGGGCAACAGGTCTACCCAGCATTAGGCCGGCCGGCAGAGGGCAACAGGTCTACCCAGCATTCGGCCGTCAGGTACAA
>NW_028276116.1:380000-382500 GCF_052056855.1 Sturnus vulgaris
AAGAGGAGAGCGGCAGAGACGGCCCTGACGGGGGGGAACCGGCCAGCCGGGCGGGAAAAGCGGCGACCTCAAGCGGGGAGAGAGAGAAACGCGACGGCGACAGAGAGAGGAGGGGAGGGCTTCGCGGGAAGGAGGAGGGGGTCGCACCCCCGTCCCCGGCGCTCTCGGCCTCGCGCGCGCGCGGCAGCACGGCACGGTACCCCCGCGGTACCCACCCGCAGACAGCCGCCCGCACGGGGGGGAGAGCCCGGGGGCGAGGCCCGCGCCTCGCCTCCCTCTCGGCCCTCTCGCTCTCTCGTCTCTCTCGCACGGCCCACGGCGGCGTCTTCGACGCCGACTCTCGCTCTCCCCGGCCACCGCCACCGCACCGCGGCACGGCCCCGGCAAGGACGAGCTCCGCCCCAGCGGCTCGTTCCGGGAGCGGGGAGCTACGGAGCGCTCCCCGAGTCTGCATTTAGGGGGACGAAGGCCCTGCGCGGCGACGACGACGACGACGTCGACGTCGACCGCGGGCAACGGGCCTGCGAGGCAACCCCAGCCGCGCCGCCGGGGTGGCCCCCCCGGACGGCGATTGATCGTCAAGCGACGCTCAGACAGGCGTAGCCCCGGGAGGAACCCGGGGCCGCAAGTGCGTTCGAAGTGTCGATGATCAATGTGTCCTGCAATTCACATTAATTCTCGCAGCTAGCTGCGTTCTTCATCGACGCACGAGCCGAGTGATCCACCGCTAAGAGTTGTCTGGCTTTCGGGACCGCTCGCGTGAAGCGGCCCCTTTTCTGTTTCTGCAGGGACGCGCGCGCCCCCGCGCGCCCCGCTTCGACCGTACGAGCACACACAAACGGAGGAGGAGGAGGAGAAAGCGCGGGGCAAAAAAGAGAAACCCCGCGCAACGCTCCGAAGGTCGGCCAAAGAAAGGCGGAGGGGCCCGCGCCCCCGACCGCCTCCCCCCGCGAGGGGAGACGCCGCCTCGCGTGCCGTCCTTCGGAGGCGGCCCAGGCGCCCGGGCTCGGCCCGACCTCCGCGCGGAGGGGCTTGTGCGGCAACGCGCCGGACCGCGGGGGGCACGGTGGCCCGCCCGGCCTCTCGATCACGGGACGACTACGCGTTCGCGGGCCGGGGGGCGCGACCGCCGGCCCCCGCCGCTCCCGGCTCACTCCCTGGCTTCTCCTTTTCACCGCTCCGCCGACTCGCGGAACGCCGCCGCGCCAAAACGCGGGGGCCGGCTCTCCCGCCAGCGGCCCCTGAACGTCGCCCGAAACGCCACGCGGCGGCGGGACCGTTCCGCCGGCGCAACCCCTGGCGCGGGACCGCTTGCCCGCCGGAAGGCGAACGCCCGGCGGGCCGCGCTCCGCCACCGGCGCCGGAGGCGGGACGCCGCCGAGACCCGAGCCGGCATCGCGGAGCGCCCGAGGTCTGCCGCTCGGCAAAACCCCTCCGCCACCCGCGGCCGCACTCCCGGGACCGCCGCCGCTTCGCACCGCCGAGCTGCCCTTCCGCGAGCACGCGCCCAGCGGGCAGGCGTACGGCGGCTGAGCCGGGGGGCACCGCCCGCTCCCCTCGTTTCCACTCGGGGACCGGACGGGGAAGCGCCCCCGCGGCCGCCCCGCACGCCTCCCCTTTTTTTTGGCCCACACGCGGCCGGGAAGGGCGACGGGGAAGCGGACGGGCGGGGCCCGGGCCGGGACGGCCGCCGGTGAAGGCGGGCGCCTCGCGGCCGACCGTCCCCCCCCCCGGGGGGGGCGGGGACACTCGCCGAGCGGCGACGCCGCCGCTCGGCACGGGGTCGCCCGCGCCCGCCGGACCTCCGGCGATGGAGGAGCCGGCCGAGCGCTGCGCCCCAACGGGCGGGGACAGCGCTCCGAGTCAGGGGTGGCCGGCGGCCGGCGCCGCCGCGGTGCGGTTCGAGGCGACAAGGCCGTCGAGGCGAGAGGCGCGCGGTCGCGCCTGACGCGGCGCCGCCCGCGAGCCCGCGGCGGCGGCTAAGGAGAAAGAGCGAGAGAGCGCGGCGGGCCCCGGCGGCCGCAACCCCGCAGCTGAGGTAGGTAAGGCAGAGAGCGCGCGCCCTCTGCCGGCGTCGCCCCGCATCGCAGAGGCCAGCGGGGTCGGCCCCCCGCGGCCGATCGCGCGCCGCGGCCTCTCCGCCGAGACCGGGCCGCAGAGAGGGGGGGGGCAGGGCGCCCCTTCCCCGGCCCGGCACGGGTGGCCCCCGCGCGCGGGCAAGCGCGGCGGGACGCCGACGACGGCGAGCGCGGCCGGTCGCGACGGACACGCCACCGCAGGGGATCGGCGGGAGTAGCTCCCCACCCCTCGATGGCGCCCCGCGCCGCCACCGCCCGACACCCGCTGCCGCCGCCGCCACCGCCGCCGCCGCCGCGGCGGGGCCGTGCCGGGCCGCCCGAGTCTTTAAACCTCCGCCCGGCTCGGCGGCCCTTTCGGCCCCCAACAGGCGTTTGACGACGCCGAGGGAAACCGGCAGGAGACCGCCGAGGCGCGAAGCGCT
>NW_028276116.1:387500-402500 GCF_052056855.1 Sturnus vulgaris
GGGCCGCCCCGGCACGGTGCCTCGATCGCGCCCGGCCGATACCGAGAAAGGGCGAGGCGCCGCCGCCCCGCCCACGACACACTCTCGGGGGCTCACTCGCTCGCTCGCTCTCTGTTGGGTTGCGGGGTCCGTCCTGGGGGGGGGACACGGCCGGCCACCGCGGCCGACCGCCGCCCCGGAAAAATTCTGCCCGCTACACGCGGGTCCCCGGCTTAGGGCCGAGGAAGGGGGACGACTTCAACAACACACGGCAGGGCCGGACACTCCCGTCACCGAGCCCCCCTTCGCAGGCAAGCAAGCGAAGCCGAGAGGCGAGGCCACACGCCCCACTGCATGTCCCCCGCTGCCCTTTCGATACGGACACAACTCTGGCAACACAGGTCGGGAGCGGGAAACGAGGCGCAGCCAACCTCGGCCAAGCGAGCCACGCCCGGGGGGCTCTCGGGGAGGGGGGCCAGGGAAAGCCCGGGCAGGCTCAACACAACCCCGGGCCGGCCCCACAGAAATCCAGCCCCGGCTGCCGGCCACCAGCGTGCACCGGGACCGACAGCCGAAGAAATGCCGCACCCGGCGAGCGGGCGGGGCCCCGGCTTAAGGCCGGGCAGAAAAGGGGCGAGGCGCCGCCGCCTCGCCCGCCACCATCCCCGGGGGAGCGAGCGGGCGCCCGGCTCCCCGTTGTCACGAAACCGGCAGCAGCCGGGCCGGAGCGGGACACACTCGCGGCTTTCTCGCCCTCTCTCTGGGCCTTTTTCTCGCTTCTCCCCCGCCTGGAACAACGCAGCCTCGCCTGGGCCGGGGGAGCGCGGTGGCTCTCGGATCGCATCGCTCTCTCTGGGGGCTTTCTCGCTTCTCCCCCGGACTGAACCCGCAGCCTCGGCCTGGGCCGGGGAGCGGCTCTCGGATCGCATCGGTCTCTCTGGGGGCTTTCTCGCTTCTCCCCCGACTGAGCACGCAGCCTCGCCTGGGCCGGGGAGCGGCTCTCGGATCGCATCGGTCTCTCTCTCTGGGCTAACCTGTCCCAGTCGAACTGGGTAAGACGGGAAGCCGGACGAAGCCACGCGACTCGCCCCGACATCGGCGGTGTTCTTCTGGCCCTGGCGACCGCACGCGCGTCCGCCCTTCTCCGCCACGGACACAGGCACGGCAACAGCCTGTGGGGATACGGCCCGTCACCTCGTTCCCATAATACGGACAGATGGGCCCGAAGCGGCGGAGGCCGGAAAGAGAACCGATGTACGTGACCGAGGGGGCGCAGTGGCGCACGCCGCCTTCTACGATGACATAGCCGGAGGCAGCGAGAAACAGCGACCCCTTGGAGTACTTCCAGGCCGGCGGCGGACAACAGGTCTACCAGCCATGAAACGGGCAACAGGTCTACCGACGGCTTGCTGCGGACAACAGGTCTACCCAGCCATGAAACGGGCAACAGGTCGACCAAGCTGCGGACAACAGGTCTACCCAGGGCATGCTGCGGACACCAGGTCTACCCACGGCTTGCTGCGGACAACAGGTCTACCCAGGCATGAATCGGGCAACAGGTCTACCAAGCTGCGGACACCAGGTCTACCCACGGCATGCTGCGGACAACAGGTCTACCCACGGCTTGCTGCGGACACCAGGTCTACCCAGCCATGAAACGGGCAACAGGTCTACCCACTCAATGCTGCGGACACCAGGTCTACCCAGCCATGAAACGGGCAACAGGTCTACCAAGCTGCGGACACCAGGTCTACCCAGGGCATGCTGCGGACACCAGGTCTACCCACTCAATGCTACGGACAACAGGTCTACCCAGCCATGAAACGGGCAACAGGTCTACCAAGCTGCGGACAACAGGTCTACCCAGGGCATGCTGCGGACACCAGGTCTACCCACGGCTTGCTGCGGACAACAGGTCTACCCAGCTGCGGACACCAGGTCTACCCAGGGCATGAAACGGGCAACAGGTCTACCAAGCTGCGGACACCAGGTCTACCCAGGGCATGCTGCGGACACCAGGTCTACCCACGGCTTGCTGCGGACAACAGGTCTACCCAGCCATGAAACGGGCAACAGGTCTACCAAGCTGCGGACACCAGGTCTACCCAGGGCATGCTGCGGACACCAGGTCTACCCACGGCTTGCTGCGGACACCAGGTCTACCCAGCCATGAAACGGGCAACAGGTCTACCAAGCTGCGGACACCAGGTCTACCCAGGGCATGCTGCGGACACCAGGTCTACCAACTCAATGCTGCGGACAACAGGTCTACCCAGCCATGAAACGGGCAACAGGTCTACCAAGCTGCGGACACCAGGTCTACACAGGGTATGCAGCGGACACCAGGTCTACCAACTCAATGCTGCGGACAACAGGTCTACCCAGCCATGAAACGGGCAACAGGTCTACCAAGCTGCGGACACCAGGTCTACCCACGGCTTGCTGCGGACACCAGGTCTACCCAGCCATGAAACGGGCAACAGGTCTACCCACTCAATGCTGCGGACAACAGGTCTACCCAGCCATGAAACGGGCAACAGGTCTACCAAGCTGCGGACACCAGGTCTACCCAGGGCATGCTGCGGACAACAGGTCTACCCAGCCATGAAACGGGCAACAGGTCTACCCACGGCTTGCTGCGGACAACAGGTCTACCCAGGCATGAAACGGGCAACAGGTCTACCAAGCTGCGGACACCAGGTCTACCCAGGGCATGCTGCGGACACCAGGTCTACCCAGCCATGAAACGGGCAACAGGTCTACTCACGGCTTGCTGCGGACACCAGGTCTACCCAGCCATGAAACGGGCAACAGGTCTACCAAGCTGCGGACACCAGGTCTACCCAGCCTTGAAACGGGCAACAGGTCTACCAAGCTGCGGACACCAGGTCTACCCAGGGCATGCTGCGGACACCAGGTCTACCCAGCCATGAAACGGGCAACAGGTCTACTCACGGCTTGCTGCGGACACCAGGTCTACCAAGGGCATGCTGCGGACACCAGGTCTACCCAGCCATGAATCGGGCAACAGGTCTACTCACGGCTTGCTGCGGACACCAGGTCTACCCAGCCATGAAACGGGCAACAGGTCTACCAAGCTGCGGACACCAGGTCTACCCAGGGCATGCTGCGGACACCAGGTCTACCCACGGCTTGCTGCGGACAACAGGTCTACCCAGGCATGAATCGGGCAACAGGTCTACCAAGCTGCGGACACCAGGTCTACCCAGGGCATGCTGCGGACACC
Organism: Sturnus vulgaris; assembly: GCF_052056855.1. NCBI lineage: Eukaryota > Metazoa > Chordata > Aves > Passeriformes > Sturnidae > Sturnus > Sturnus vulgaris. The sequence goes on from NW_028276116.1 coordinate 390,727, forward strand.
AGGTCTACCCACGGCTTGCTGCGGACAACAGGTCTACCAACTCAATGCTGCGGACACCAGGTCTACCCAGCCATGAAACGGGCAACAGGTCTACCAAGCTGCGGACACCAGGTCTACCCACGGCTTGCTGCGGACACCAGGTCTACCCAGCCATGAAACGGGCAACAGGTCTACCAAGCTGCGGACACCAGGTCTACCCAGGGCATGCTGCGGACACCAGGTCTACCCAGCCATGAAACGGGCAACAGGTCTACTCACGGCTTGCTGCGGACACCAGGTCTACCCAGCCATGAAACGGGCAACAGGTCTACTCACTCAATGCTGCGGACACCAGGTCTACCCAGCCATGAAACGGGCAACAGGTCTACCAACTCAATGCTGCGGACAACAGGTCTACCCAGCCATGAAACGGGCAACAGGTCTACCAAGCTGCGGACACCAGGTCTACCCACGGCTTGCTGCGGACAACAGGTCTACCCAGGCATGAATCGGGCAACAGGTCTACCAAGCTGCGGACACCAGGTCTACCCACGGCTTGCTGCGGACAACAGGTCTACCCAGCCATGAAACGGGCAACAGGTCTACCAAGCTGCGGACACCAGGTCTACCCACGGCTTGCTGCGGACAACAGGTCTACCCAGCCATGAAACGGGCAACAGGTCTACTCACGGCTTGCTGCGGACACCAGGTCTACCCAGCCATGAATCGGGCAACAGGTCTACCAAGCTGCGGACAACAGGTCTACCCAGCCATGAAACGGGCAACAGGTCTACCAACTCAATGCTGCGGACAACAGGTCTACCCAGCCATGAAACGGGCAACAGGTCTACCAAGCTGCGGACACCAGGTCTACCCAGGGTATGCAGCGGACACCAGGTCTACCAACTCAATGCTGCGGACAACAGGTCTACCCAGCCATGAAACGGGCAACAGGTCTACCAAGCTGCGGACACCAGGTCTACCCACGGCTTGCTGCGGACACCAGGTCTACCCAGCCATGAAACGGGCAACAGGTCTACCCACTCAATGCTGCGGACAACAGGTCTACCCAGCCATGAAACGGGCAACAGGTCTACCAAGCTGCGGACACCAGGTCTACCCAGGGCATGCTGCGGACAACAGGTCTACCCAGCCATGAAACGGGCAACCGGTCTACTCACGGCTTGCTGCGGACAACAGGTCTACCCAGCCATGAAACGGGCAACAGGTCTACCAAGCTGCGGACACCAGGTCTACCCAGGGCATGCTGCGGACACCAGGTCTACCCAGCCATGAAACGGGCAACAGGTCTACCAAGCTGCGGACAACAGGTCTACCCAGCCATGAAACGGGCAACAGGTCTACCAAGCTGCGGACACCAGGTCTACCCAGCCTTGAAACGGGCAACAGGTCTACCAAGCTGCGGACACCAGGTCTACCCAGGGCATGCTGCGGACACCAGGTCTACCCAGCCATGAAACGGGCAACAGGTCTACTCACGGCTTGCTGCGGACACCAGGTCTACCCAGCCATGAAACGGGCAATAGGTCTACCAAGCTGCGGACACCAGGTCTACCCAGGGCATGCTGCGGACAACAGGTCTACCCAGCCATGAATCGGGCAACAGGTCTACTCACGGCTTGCTGCGGACACCAGGTCTACCCAGCCATGAAACGGGCAACAGGTCTACCAAGCTGCGGACACCAGGTCTACCCAGGGCATGCTGCGGACACCAGGTCTACCCACGGCTTGCTGCGGACACCAGGTCTACCCAGGCATGAATCGGGCAACAGGTCTACCAAGCTGCGGACACCAGGTCTACCCAGGGCATGCTGCGGACACCAGGTCTACCCACGGCTTGCTGCGGACAACAGGTCTACCAACTCAATGCTGCGGACAACAGGTCTACCCAGCCATGAAACGGGCAACAGGTCTACCAAGCTGCGGACACCAGGTCTACCCACGGCTTGCTGCGGACAACAGGTCTACCCAGCCATGAAACGGGCAACAGGTCTACCAAGCTGCGGACACCAGGTCTACCCAGGGCATGCTGCGGACACCAGGTCTACCCAGCCATGAAACGGGCAACAGGTCTACTCACGGCTTGCTGCGGACACCAGGTCTACCCAGCCATGAAACGGGCAACAGGTCTACTCACTCAATGCTGCGGACACCAGGTCTACCCACGGCTTGCTGCGGACAACAGGTCTACCCAGCCATGAAACGGGCAACAGGTCTACCAAGCTGCGGACACCAGGTCTACCCAGGGCATGCTGCGGACACCAGGTCTACCCACGGCTTGCTGCGGACAACAGGTCTACCAACTCAATGCTGCGGACAACAGGTCTACCCAGCCATGAAACGGGCAACAGGTCTACCAAGCTGCGGACACCAGGTCTACCCAGGGCATGCTGCGGACACCAGGTCTACCCAGCCATGAAACGGGCAACAGGTCTACTCACGGCTTGCTGCGGACACCAGGTCTACCCAGCCATGAAACGGGCAACAGGTCTACTCACTCAATGCTGCGGACACCAGGTCTACCCAGCCATGAAACGGGCAACAGGTCTACCAACTCAATGCTGCGGACAACAGGTCTACCCAGCCATGAAACGGGCAACAGGTCTACCAAGCTGCGGACACCAGGTCTACCCACGGCTTGCTGCGGACAACAGGTCTACCCAGGCATGAATCGGGCAACAGGTCTACCAAGCTGCGGACACCAGGTCTACCCACGGCTTGCTGCGGACAACAGGTCTACCCAGCCATGAAACGGGCAACAGGTCTACCAAGCTGCGGACACCAGGTCTACCCAGGGCATGCTGCGGACACCAGGTCTACCCAGCCATGAAACGGGCAACAGGTCTACCAAGCTGCGGACACCAGGTCTACCCAGGGCATGCTGCGGACACCAGGTCTACCCAGCCATGAAACGGGCAACAGGTCTACCAAGCTGCGGACACCAGGTCTACCCACGGCTTGCTGCGGACAACAGGTCTAACCAGCCATGAAACGGGCAACAGGTCTACTCACGGCTTGCTGCGGACACCAGGTCTACCCAGCCATGAATCGGGCAACAGGTCTACCAAGCTGCGGACAACAGGTCTACCCAGCCTTGAAACGGGCAACAGGTCTACCAACTCAATGCTGCGGACAACAGGTCTACCCAGCCATGAAACGGGCAACAGGTCTACCAAGCTGCGGACACCAGGTCTACCCAGGGCATGCTGCGGACACCAGGTCTACGCAGCCATGAAACGGGCAACAGGTCTACCAAGCTGCGGACACCAGGTCTACCCACGGCTTGCTGCGGACAACAGGTCTACCCAGCCATGAAACGGGCAACAGGTCTACTCACGGCTTGCTGCGGACACCAGGTCTACCCAGCCATGAATCGGGCAACAGGTCTACCAAGCTGCGGACAACAGGTCTACCCAGCCATGAAACGGGCAACAGGTCTACCAACTCAATGCTGCGGACAACAGGTCTACCCAGCCATGAAACGGGCAACAGGTCTACCAAGCTGCGGACACCAGGTCTACCCAGGGTATGCAGCGGACACCAGGTCTACCAACTCAATGCTGCGGACACCAGGTCTACCCAGCCATGAAACGGGCAACAGGTCTACCAAGCTGCGGACACCAGGTCTACCCACGGCTTGCTGCGGACAACAGGTCTACCCAGCCATGAAACGGGCAACAGGTCTACTCACGGCTTGCTGCGGACACCAGGTCTACCCAGCCATGAAACGGGCAACAGGTCTACCAAGCTGCGGACACCAGGTCTACCCAGGGCATGCTGCGGACACCAGGTCTACCCAGCCATGAAACGGGCAACAGGTCTACTCACGGCTTGCTGCGGACACCAGGTCTACCCAGCCATGAATCGGGCAACAGGTCTACCAAGCTGCGGACAACAGGTCTACCCAGCCATGAAACGGGCAACAGGTCTACCAACTCAATGCTGCGGACAACAGGTCTACCCAGCCATGAAACGGGCAACAGGTCTACCAAGCTGCGGACACCAGGTCTACCCAGGGTATGCAGCGGACACCAGGTCTACCAACTCAATGCTGCGGACAACAGGTCTACCCAGGCATGAATCGGGCAACAGGTCTACCAAGCTGCGGACACCAGGTCTACCCACGGCTTGCTGCGGACACCAGGTCTACCCAGCCATGAAACGGGCAACAGGTCTACCCACTCAATGCTGCGGACAACAGGTCTACCCAGCCATGAAACGGGCAACAGGTCTACCAAGCTGCGGACACCAGGTCTACCCAGGGCATGCTGCGGACACCAGGTCTACCCAGCCATGAAACGGGCAACAGGTCTACCAAGCTGCGGACACCAGGTCTACCCAGGGCATGCTGCGGACACCAGGTCTACCCAGCCATGAAACGGGCAACAGGTCTACTCACGGCTTGCTGCGGACACCAGGTCTACCCCGCCATGAAACGGGCAACAGGTCTACCAAGCTGCGGACAACAGGTCTACCCAGCCATGAAACGGGCAACAGGTCTACCAAGCTGCGGACACCAGGTCTACCCAGGGCATGCTGCGGACACCAGGTCTACCAACTCAATGCTGCGGACAACAGGTCTACCCAGCCATGAAACGGGCAACAGGTCTACCAAGCTGCGGACACCAGGTCTACCCAGGGCATGCTGCGGACACCAGGTCTACCAACTCAATGCTGCGGACAACAGGTCTACCCAGCCATGAAACGGGCAACAGGTCTACCAAGCTGCGGACACCAGGTCTACCCAGGGCATGCTGCGGACACCAGGTCTACCAACTCAATGCTGCGGACAACAGGTCTACCCAGCCATGAATCGGGCAACAGGTCTACCAAGCTGCGGACACCAGGTCTACCCAGGGCATGCTGCGGACACCAGGTCTACCCAGCCATGAAACGGGCAACAGGTCTACTCACGGCTTGCTGCGGACACCAGGTCTACCCAGCCATGAAACGGGCAACAGGTCTACCAAGCTGCGGACAACAGGTCTACCCAGCCATGAAACGGGCAACAGGTCTACCCACTCAATGCTGCGGACACCAGGTCTACCCAGGGCATGCTGCGGACACCAGGTCTACCAACTCAATGCTGCGGACAACAGGTCTACCCAGGCATGAATCGGGCAACAGGTCTACCAGGCTGCGGACACCAGGTCTACCCACGGCTTGCTGCGGACACCAGGTCTACCCAGCCATGAAACGGGCAACAGGTCTACCAAGCTGCGGACACCAGGTCTACCCAGGGCATGCTGCGGACACCAGGTCTACCCAGCCATGAAACGGGCAACAGGTCTACTCACGGCTTGCTGCGGACACCAGGTCTACCCAGGCATGAATCGGGCAACAGGTCTACCAAGCTGCGGACACCAGGTCTACCCAGGGCATGCTGCGGACACCAGGTCTACCCAGCCATGAAACGGGCAACAGGTCTACTCACGGCTTGCTGCGGACACCAGGTCTACCCAGCCATGAAACGGGCAACAGGTCTACCAAGCTGCGGACACCAGGTCTACCCAGGGCATGCTGCGGACACCAGGTCTACCAACTCAATGCTGCGGACAACAGGTCTACCCAGCCATGAAACGGGCAACAGGTCTACCAAGCTGCGGACACCAGGTCTACCCAGGGCATGCTGCGGACACCAGGTCTACCAACTCAATGCTGCGGACAACAGGTCTACCCAGCCATGAATCGGGCAACAGGTCTACCAAGCTGCGGACACCAGGTCTACCCAGGGCATGCTGCGGACACCAGGTCTACCCAGCCATGAAACGGGCAACAGGTCTACCAAGCTGCGGACACCAGGTCTACCCAGGGCATGCTGCGGACACCAGGTCTACCCAGCCATGAAACGGGCAACAGGTCTACTCACGGCTTGCTGCGGACACCAGGTCTACCCAGCCATGAAACGGGCAACAGGTCTACCAAGCTGCGGACACCAGGTCTACCCAGGGCATGCTGCGGACACCAGGTCTACCCAGCCATGAAACGGGCAACAGGTCTACTCACGGCTTGCTGCGGACACCAGGTCTACCCAGCCATGAAACGGGCAACAGGTCTACCAAGCTGCGGACACCAGGTCTACCCAGGGCATGCTGCGGACACCAGGTCTACCAACTCAATGCTGCGGACAACAGGTCTACCCAGCCATGAAACGGGCAACAGGTCTACCAAGCTGCGGACACCAGGTCTACCCAGGGCATGCTGCGGACACCAGGTCTACCAACTCAATGCTGCGGACAACAGGTCTACCCAGCCATGAATCGGGCAACAGGTCTACCAAGCTGCGGGCACCAGGTCTACCCACGGCTTGCTGCGGACAACAGGTCTACCCAGCCATGAAACGGGCAACAGGTCTACCAAGCTGCGGACACCAGGTCTACCCAGGGCATGCTGCGGACACCAGGTCTACCCAGCTATGAAACGGGCAACAGGTCTACTCACGGCTTGCTGCGGACACCAGGTCTACCCAGCCATGAAACGGGCAACAGGTCTACCAAGCTGCGGACACCAGGTCTACCCAGGGCATGCTGCGGACACCAGGTCTACCCAGCCATGAAACGGGCAACAGGTCTACTCACGGCTTGCTGCGGACACCAGGTCTACCCAGCCATGAAACGGGCAACAGGTCTACCAAGCTGCGGACACCAGGTCTACCCAGGGCATGCTGCGGACACCAGGTCTACCCAGCCATGAAACGGGCAACAGGTCTACCAAGCTGCGGACACCAGGTCTACCCAGGGCATGCTGCGGACACCAGGTCTACCCACGGCTTGCTGCGGACAACAGGTCTACCCAGGGCATGAATCGGGCAACAGGTCTACCAAGCTGCGGACACCAGGTCTACCCAGGGCATGCTGCGGACACCAGGTCTACCCACGGCTTGCTGCGGACAACCGGTCTACCCACGGCTTGCTGCGGACAACAGGTCTACCCACTCCAAGCTGCGGACACCAGGTCTAACTACTCCATTACGCGGACAACAGGTCTACCCACTCCATGCGGCGGACAACATGTCTACCCGCTCCATGCTGCGGACACCAGGTCTGCCCACGCCGTGATGCGGACCACAGGTCTACCTTCGCCATGCTGCACGCAGCCCGGGTCGCACCGGAGCTAGGTAGACCCGGTCGCCGCGGCCGTCGCAGCGCCCTCGCCCTCGACGGCGGACCCACGCCGCCGGTCCCGGAGGCGGGTAGACCTGGTCGCCGCGGCCACGGCGGCCGCCCATCCCGGAGCCCAGTAGACCTGGCCGCCGCGGGACCGGCCAAGTTTCCCGGAGTCGTGTAGACCTGGTCGTCGCGGCCACGGCCGCCGCCGCTGCGCCTTCGCCGGCGACGGCGGTCCCACGCCACCGGCCCCGGAGCCGCGTCGACCTGGCCGCCGCGGGACGGGCCACGTTTCGCGGATCCGGGTAGACGAGGCATCCTTGTACCATCTCGGAGCCGGGGAAACCCCACAGCCTCTTAACGCTCCGGAGCCCAAGTGCTCCAGCAGCCTTGCCCCGCCCGGCAGAATCGATTTCAAGACCAAGACATATTTTCGACAACATTTTATTTCATCATTTCATTTCATTTCTTTTCATTTCATTTTATTATTTTATTTTATTTCGTTTTGTTTTGTTTTGTTTTGTTTTGATTTGATTTGATTTGTTTCATTTCCTCTTTGCCTTTTTTGAATGATTGCCTCTTCTATTTACTCGGAAAGAAAATCTTTTCCGGAAAACAAAACTCTTGCCAAATCTTATTTGTGATCCCTTTGGGCCCACAGCCGAGCTGACGGAGGGCCTGTGCCCGGTTCTCGCCCTGCTGACACACTGACCCCCCCAAACGGCGTCCTCCCTACCCCACGCCTCCTCCCCCGTCCCCCAGAGACCCTACCTACAGAGCCCCCCCCCCCACAAAACAGAACCTCACGGGCCGCAGCACAGCCAGGGGAAGCACGTACGTGCAGCGAAACTCGGCCCAAAGCCGCCGCGCCCTGGCACAACTCGCCCTGCCCCTTCCCGCCCCACGGAGGCGGCTGCATCGAGGCGACCGGCGCCGCCGTCGGCAAGCGGGTGGCCGCTTTCGGGCCGGTTCTTCCGCGGAAGGTCTGCAGAGCTCTTGGGGCCTCGGCGCGGGTTTGGGGGGCCGTGAGGGCTCGCTGTCGAGGCGCCCGGGGCCGGCACGAAGCCGCCTGCCCTCTCCCTGTCCCTGCCCCGTCTTCCGCAGCCACCCATTAACGCTGGGGGCGAGCCCGCCCTCCGCCATCAACCTCCCATGCAGCGCTTTCAGACTTTCCCCGCCCCTGCCCATTGTCGGCTGGGGGCGCCCTGCCCCCCGCCGTCAGCCTCCCTGGCAGCGCTTTCAGACTCTCTCGGGCCCCTGCCCATTGTCGGCTGGGGGCGCCCCGCCCCCCGCCCTCAGCCTCCCTGGCAGCGCTTTCAGACTGCCTCGGGCCCTGCCCATTGTCGGTTGGGGGCGCCCCGCCCCCCGCCCTCAGCCTCCCTGGCAGCGCTTTCAGACTGCCTCGGGCCCTGCCCATTGTCGGTTGGGGGCGACCCCGCCCTCCGCCATCAGCCTCCCTGGCAGCACTTTCAGCCTCTTCCTGCCCCCGCCCACGGTCCCACCGGGCAGTTTACACGGCGGCGGCGGGAGGCTGATGCCGAGGTCGGCAGGCGGAGAGCCTGGTGCACAAGCAGGGATGGCGGCGGGATGATTGGCGCCGTCTGTCCCTGGTCAAAGAAGCTCTCTGTTCAGCTTTCTCGGAGCCTTTTGCTTTGGTGGCGTTCCTTCCTCCTCCGCCCCGGCGCCGCTCAAGCCTGCGGCAGGGCGGCAGCGCGGCGGGCGGGCGGCCGGGGGGAGGGGGGAGGGGGGGGGGAGGGAGGGAGCGCGCGAGCGAGCGAGCGAGCGCGCTGCAGAAATGAAGCCCGGAGCAGGGCCGCGGTCCATTCGAGCACGGGGAGGGGGCGCGACAACGCTGCCTGCTCCTGTCGGGGAGCGCTTGGGGAAGTGGGGTGCCGGCACCATGACGGCGGAGCGGACAGGGGCCGCGGCTGGGGAAGAGGCCGGCGGAGCTCGCCAGTGGATGCTGGCGCACGGAGCCGGCAGGGACACCTGGGCACGGCTGGGACCGAAAGTCGCCCGCCTTCACGCCCCGCCTTTCGCCGGGGGGAAGAAGACGCGAGAGCAGGGCTGCCTGCTGGGCTGCCAGTGCCCGCGGTCATGCCGGACGTGCAGGCCGACCGCCGAAGGCGTGCTCGCCGCTGCAGAGACGACAAGGGGGCCGCGCGTCCGATGGAAGAGACGGGGCGCCATCGCGCGGCGGCCGGGCTGCAAGGCCGGCCGACGGTAACAGGACTACCACGCCGCGGGCGGCCAGAGACAAAGACCGGCCGAGGGCAACAGGTCTACCCAGCATTAGGCCGGCCGGTACCAGGGCCGGCCGAGGGCAACAGTTCTACCCAGCATTAGGCCAGCCGGAAAGACGGCCGGCAGAGGGCAACAGGTCTACCCAGCATTCGGCCGTCAGGTACAAAGGCCGGCCGAGGGCAACAGGTCTACCCAGCATTCGGCTGGCCGGTAACACGGCGGGCCGAGGGCAACAGGTCTACCCAGCATTAGGCCGGCCGGTAACACTGCCGGCCGAGGGCAACAGGTCTACCCAGCATTAGGCCGCCACGTCCAAAGGCCGGCCGAGGGCAACAGGTCTACCCAGCATTAGGCCGCCACGTCCAAAGGCCGGCCGAGGGCAACAGGTCTACCCAGCATTCGGCCGCCACGTCCAAAGGCCGGCCGAGGGCAACAGGTCTACCCAGCATTAGGCCGCCACGTCCAAAGGCCGGCCGAGGGCAACAGGTCTACCCAGCATTCGGCCGCCACGTACAAAGGCCGGCCGAGGGCAACAGGTCTACCCAGCATTAGGCCGCCACGTCCAAAGGCCGGCCGAGGGCAACAGGTCTACCCAGCATTCGGCCGCCACGTCCAAAGGCCGGCCGAGGGCAACAGGTCTACCCAGCATTCGGCCGCCACGTCCAAAGGCCGGCCGAGGGCAACAGGTCTACCCAGCATTCGGCCGCCACGTCCAAAGGCCGGCCGAGGGCAACAGGTCTACCCAGCATTAGGCCGCCACGTCCAAAGGCCGGCCGAGGGCAACAGGTCTACCCAGCATTAGGCCGGCCGGCAGAGGGCAACAGGTCTACCCAGCATTCGGCCGTCAGGTACAAAGGCCGGCCGAGGGCAACAGGTCTACCCAGCATTCGGCCGCCACGTCCAAAGGCCGGCCGAGGGCAACAGGTCTACCCAGCATTCGGCCGTCAGGTACAAAGGCCGGCCGAGGGCAACAGGTCTACCCAGCATTCGGCTGGCCGGTAACACGGCGGGCCGAGGGCAACAGGTCTACCCAGCATTAGGCCGGCCGGTAACACTGCCGGCCGAGGGCAACAGGTCTACCCAGCATTAGGCCGCCACGTCCAAAGGCCGGCCGAGGGCAACAGGTCTACCCAGCATTAGGCCGCCACGTCCAAAGGCCGGCCGAGGGCAACAGGTCTACCCAGCATTCGGCCGCCACGTCCAAAGGCCGGCCGAGGGCAACAGGTCTACCCAGCATTAGGCTGCCACGTCCAAAGGCCGGCCGAGGGCAACAGGTCTACCCAGCATTCGGCCGCCACGTCCAAAGGCCGGCCGAGGGCAACAGGTCTCCCCAGCATTAGGCCGGCCGGCAGAGGGCAACAGGTCTACCCAGCATTCGGCCGTCAGGTACAAAGGCCGGCCGAGGGCAACAGGTCTACCCAGCATTAGGCCGGCCGGTAACACTGCCGGCCGAGGGCAACAGGTCTACCCAGCATTAGGCCGCCACGTCCAAAGGCCGGCCGAGGGCAACAGGTCTACCCAGCATTAGGCCGCCACGTCCAAAGGCCGGCCGAGGGCAACAGGTCTACCCAGCATTCGGCCGCCACGTCCAAAGGCCGGCCGAGGGCAACAGGTCTACCCAGCATTAGGCCGGCCGGCAGAGGGCAACAGGTCTACCCAGCATTCGGCCGTCAGGTACAAAGGCCGGCCGAGGGCAACAGGTCTACCCAGCATTAGGCCGGCCGGTAACACGGCCGGCAGAGGGCAACAGGTCTACTCAGCATTAGGCCGGCCGGTAAAACGGCAGGCCGAGGGCAACAGGTCTACCCAGCATTCGGCCGTCAGGTACAAAGGCCGGCCGAGGGCAACAGGTCTACCCAGCATTAGGCCGGCCGGTAACACTGCCGGCCGAGGGCAACAGGTCTACCCAGCATTAGGCCGCCACGTCCAAAGGCCGGCCGAGGGCAACAGGTCTACCCAGCATTAGGCCGCCACGTCCAAAGGCCGGCCGAGGGCAACAGGTCTACCCAGCATTCGGCCGCCACGTATAAAGGCCGGCCGAGGGCAACAGGTCTACCCAGCATTAGGCCGGCCGGCAGAGGGCAACAGGTCTACCCAGCATTCGGCCGTCAGGTACAAAGGCCGGCCGAGGGCAACAGGTCTACCCAGCATTAGGCCGGCCGGTAACACTGCCGGCCGAGGGCAACAGGTCTAACCAGCATTAGGCCGCCACGTCCAAAGGCCGGCCGAGGGCAACAGGTCTACCCAGCATTAGGCCGCCACGTCCAAAGGCCGGCCGAGGGCAACAGGTCTACCCAGCATTAGGCCGCCACGTCCAAAGGCCGGCCGAGGGCAACAGGTCTACCCAGCATTCGGCCGCCACGTCCAAAGGCCGGCCGAGGGCAACAGGTCTACCCAGCATTCGGCCGCCACGTCCAAAGGCCG
>NW_028276116.1:407500-410000 GCF_052056855.1 Sturnus vulgaris
TAAAAGGGGTGACAGCGGGTCACCCTGTTTTACCCCAACCCGGATCTGGATTTTATCTGTGTGTGTGTTTTTCTTTGTGGTGATATACGTACAGATGTTGTGGTACATATTGCTCACCAGTCCGACGATGTGGGGGTCCACTCCCCTTTGTTGCAAAGCGTGTATGATGTGCTGGTGGCTTACGGTGTCAAAAGCCTTGGCGATGTCCACAAATACAACACCCAGTGGTCTGTGTTCTCTTTTGGCCGACCGAATTATGGTTTGCAGGAGTTTCAGGTTTTCAGAGCATCCCGCCGCTCTAATGAAGCCTCTTTGCCTTGGGTTGAGGGGGCACGCTTTGCTCATCCTAGCTGTTACAATCCTGGAGAACAGTCTTAACAAGATAGAACCAATCGTGATAGGTCTCCAGTTATTAACGTCCTTTAGGCGCTCCGGTGTTGTCAATTTAGGGATTAAAACAGTCCTGCACCCCCTCACCATGTCCGGGATTTTTCCAGATGTTAACCATAAATTGAAGATCTCCGTGGTCCGGGAATACTCGGGATCCATCTTCTTGATGTCCCCAAGAGTAATCCCATCTGGACCTGGAGCTGAGCCCTTGCTCATCTCCTGCACATTTTTCTCAATCTCTTTTGCCGTAATTAAATCTCTGAAAGCACTATTGTCGGCTTTCCCAGTAATTTGAAAGTCCCCAAGGCTCTCGAATTTTCCAGGTGTTTCCCATCTGGCTTTAAAAACCGAATAAATTTCACCGGGTGGAATATTACAGGACAAACATTCCATATCGTCCAAAATAATTTTTGCCAGTTTTCCCCTGTCAAGATGGAATAATCGCTGGAAGCGAAGATAATCACCTCTCTTAATTGCTCTCTCTTTCATCCACTTCTGAAACGGTCTCCTTGGTTGCTTCTTCCGGGCCCCCATTGTTCTCTTATCTCGGGTTGCTGTTCTTATCTGGCTTATCGATTCCAGGCATCCAAAGCAGTCCTGCGCTGCTTCATCGATGATTGGCTGCATGTCCTGGCCTTCCAGCAACTGCTTGAATGCCCAGGGGAAGGTGTTAATTGTCCCAGCTGATAAGCGTTCCCCGAGTGTCCGCTGATAATGGGCCTGCAGCTGCTGATTGGTGGTTCCCTTTCGTCCGTTACCCTCCTCCAGATGGTGCCTTATCTTGCCCATTGTTCTCCCGCCAGCTGGCTTCCTGGACGGTTGGCTCTTATCAGGTCCATTGTCAACGGTTCCTGCCTGAGGTTGATGACTCATCTCAGGTTCCTCTTTCAGGCCCTCGGCCGCTCTTTGATGTTCCTCTGCTGGTTTCCTGGGAAGCAATCTTCTTTTGTCACTGATTTGCTTAGCTGTTTTGGTTGTGATGTGCTCCGCGATAAGTTTATTGATGTTTTTGTTGCCCTCAAACTGAGCCTCCAGCCTTATCAACAGTTCTTCCTCCTCCTTTGTCCAGCATCTTTTGTGAGCTCCTCGGTTAGATGTTTCCTTCGGTTGGGAAGCAGCGATCCTTTCTTGATTCCTTATCAGCGGGTGTGCCAATCTTTTGTGTTGTCCCAGGCCAATTTTAGTTTTGAAATCTCTCCCGCATACCTCACAGATCCACTCCCCAGCTGGAGCCGTCTCAGTCACTGGACCCCTGCATTTTGGAAAATGACAAACAATACTGTGATAGTTAGTATTTTCCCTTCCACATTTAACACACCTAAAACAAACCCTCTTCCTCCTGTGCGACCCCTTTAGATGTTCAATCAGGGCCAACACAGAGTTTACCCGGGTACCACAGCAAGGACAAGGTGGATTTTTGTCAGGAACGACCACCGTCACGGTCTCCTCAGGTGTCCGTTCCCCGCGCTTCCCAGGCGTTGGAGGCGATGTTTCAGGCCCGTCTCTGCTCTCCTCCTCGCCGCCCTCCTTCTCGCCGCTGCCCTCCTCAAGCACAAACGATTTGTTGTCTCGCGGGAGGCTGGAAAATAAAGTTTCTCCCGCACACGGTAGTGGTGTAAGTTGTTCGTACACCTCAGGCAACCCGCTCAATCCCTCCCAATTCACAGAAAAATGAACACTCTCATGCACATGCAGATCCGACCTAAAGAACTCTAAGTTCACCAGCCAAGCCAATTCATTTTCTGCCAAATTGGAAGTTTTAGATGGTAAAATTTGAGACACCAGGTCTACCTGGTCACTTTTTGGAAATAGGTCGGCCTGGTGTCTTGGAAATAAGGACACCAGGTCTACCCACTGGGACTTAGCCGTGGCACCCGGTTTGAACGACCGGGACACCAGGTCTACCCAGTCGGACGGGGAGGTCTGGGTGCCCACCGATACTCTGGACAGGCGTACCGGCGGCCCCACGACCCCCCCCCCCAAGACGGATCCGGATTTTGCCATCGAATTGGGACCACATTCGACGGTGAGAACGGAGTGGGTGGTCAGTCCACTTACCGAACTCTTTGCCCCTGCTGAAACCGGGGGGCCAGGTTTCGGGCAAGGAAGC
>NW_028276116.1:420000-430000 GCF_052056855.1 Sturnus vulgaris
GGACCAGGGCCAGCGCCGGCACCTCGCGTGGTTTTAAGGACACCTTGAGTGCTCACGGGGCCACGCGGCCATCACACAGCCTGGGACGGTAAAGATGTTCCTTCCCCGGCAAGCGGAAGGAGCGACACCTCGCCTGCGACGGGAAGCGAATTGGACAGGAGACCGCCCTGCTCGAGGGACCGGACACCACCGAGACTTCGCCCGGAGGAGCCGGCCCGCCGGGGGCCCTTTCCGACGCGACCCGAAAAGCCTCATCGATCGGACGGGGACAGAAAGAAAAGCAGCCGCGGGGCAACGGGGAGCCCCCGCGGCCGCGGGTTCCTGGGACAACGGCAACGGAGCAGGGCTCCAACATGCGTGCGAGCGGGACACGTCCCCGAGAGGCCCTCCCTTGGCGCCGCCGAGCCTCCCCGACGCTCCCTAGGCCCCCGACGCCGGCGGGCCGCTTGCAACCTTCGGGATCGATCACGCAGCAGAGGAAGAGAGCGGGGGGTGCCGCCACCCGCCCGCGGGCCGCAAGACAACGGAAAACGGAGCAGCTGCCACCGACCACGCCGCGGGCCACCGGCTTTCGCCCGCCTCGCAGCGATCGGCTTCCCACCCGGAAAAAAAGCCGGGGGGAAGGGCAAGCCACCGCACCAAAAAAAAAACTAAAAAAAAAGCACGCCATGCGTCGCACGACCCGTGCTAGCCACGGGGGTCACGAGCCAGGGGTGGGGGCGAGAACGCGCCTCTCAACTCCTCCCGTAAAACCCCTCCAACCACCGGACATACGGTCTCTTTTCTCACTCGCCAACACAGCCAGCCCTTCTCTCTCGCCTTTCGCTTTCGCTTCGGTGGCGGCCCGTGACCCTTCGTCAGCGCGCGCTTCTCGGTGCCGCGGCTTAGGGCCGCGAGAGAAAAAGAACGGAGGCCGGGCGGGCACCCCCACACTGCCCCGCACACCGGCACGCTTTAATAAAAAAGAACGGAGCCGCTCGCAAAACCCAGCCCCCGCCGGCAACGGCAACCACGGCAGCCGGGGCAGGCCAGACACCACGGGCCGCCCCGGCACGGTGCCTCGATCGCGCCCGGCCGATACCGAGAAAGGGCGAGGCGCCGCCGCCCCGCCCACGACACACTCTCGGGGGCTCACTCGCTCGCTCGCTCTCTGTTGGGTTGCGGGGTCCGTCCTGGGGGGGGGACACGGCCGGCCACCGCGGCCGACCGCCGCCCCGGAAAAATTCTGCCCGCTACACGCGGGTCCCCGGCTTAGGGCCGAGGAAGGGGGACGACTTCAACAACACACGGCAGGGCCGGACACTCCCGTCACCGAGCCCCCCTTCGCAGGCAAGCAAGCGAAGCCGAGAGGCGAGGCCACACGCCCCACTGCATGTCCCCCGCTGCCCTTTCGATACGGACACAACTCTGGCAACACAGGTCGGGAGCGGGAAACGAGGCGCAGCCAACCTCGGCCAAGCGAGCCACGCCCGGGGGGCTCTCGGGGAGGGGGGCCAGGGAAAGCCCGGGCAGGCTCAACACAACCCCGGGCCGGCCCCACAGAAATCCAGCCCCGGCTGCCGGCCACCAGCGTGCACCGGGACCGACAGCCGAAGAAATGCCGCACCCGGCGAGCGGGCGGGGCCCCGGCTTAAGGCCGGGCAGAAAAGGGGCGAGGCGCCGCCGCCTCGCCCGCCACCATCCCCGGGGGAGCGAGCGGGCGCCCGGCTCCCCGTTGTCACGAAACCGGCAGCAGCCGGGCCGGAGCGGGACACACTCGCGGCTTTCTCGCCCTCTCTCTGGGCCTTTTTCTCGCTTCTCCCCCGCCTGGAACAACGCAGCCTCGCCTGGGCCGGGGGAGCGCGGTGGCTCTCGGATCGCATCGCTCTCTCTGGGGGCTTTCTCGCTTCTCCCCCGGACTGAACCCGCAGCCTCGGCCTGGGCCGGGGAGCGGCTCTCGGATCGCATCGGTCTCTCTGGGGGCTTTCTCGCTTCTCCCCCGACTGAGCACGCAGCCTCGCCTGGGCCGGGGAGCGGCTCTCGGATCGCATCGGTCTCTCTCTCTGGGCTAACCTGTCCCAGTCGAACTGGGTAAGACGGGAAGCCGGACGAAGCCACGCGACTCGCCCCGACATCGGCGGTGTTCTTCTGGCCCTGGCGACCGCACGCGCGTCCGCCCTTCTCCGCCACGGACACAGGCACGGCAACAGCCTGTGGGGATACGGCCCGTCACCTCGTTCCCATAATACGGACAGATGGGCCCGAAGCGGCGGAGGCCGGAAAGAGAACCGATGTACGTGACCGAGGGGGCGCAGTGGCGCACGCCGCCTTCTACGATGACATAGCCGGAGGCAGCGAGAAACAGCGACCCCTTGGAGTACTTCCAGGCCGGCGGCGGACAACAGGTCTACCAGCCATGAAACGGGCAACAGGTCTACCGACGGCTTGCTGCGGACAACAGGTCTACCCAGCCATGAAACGGGCAACAGGTCGACCAAGCTGCGGACAACAGGTCTACCCAGGGCATGCTGCGGACACCAGGTCTACCCACGGCTTGCTGCGGACAACAGGTCTACCCAGGCATGAATCGGGCAACAGGTCTACCAAGCTGCGGACACCAGGTCTACCCACGGCATGCTGCGGACAACAGGTCTACCCACGGCTTGCTGCGGACACCAGGTCTACCCAGCCATGAAACGGGCAACAGGTCTACCCACTCAATGCTGCGGACACCAGGTCTACCCAGCCATGAATCGGGCAACAGGTCTACCAAGCTGCGGACAACAGGTCTACCCAGCCATGAAACGGGCAACAGGTCTACCAACTCAATGCTGCGGACAACAGGTCTACCCAGCCATGAAACGGGCAACAGGTCTACCAAGCTGCGGACACCAGGTCTACCCAGGGTATGCAGCGGACACCAGGTCTACCAACTCAATGCTGCGGACACCAGGTCTACCCAGCCATGAAACGGGCAACAGGTCTACCAAGCTGCGGACACCAGGTCTACCCACGGCTTGCTGCGGACAACAGGTCTACCCAGCCATGAAACGGGCAACAGGTCTACTCACGGCTTGCTGCGGACACCAGGTCTACCCAGCCATGAAACGGGCAACAGGTCTACCAAGCTGCGGACACCAGGTCTACCCAGGGCATGCTGCGGACACCAGGTCTACCCAGCCATGAAACGGGCAACAGGTCTACTCACGGCTTGCTGCGGACACCAGGTCTACCCAGCCATGAATCGGGCAACAGGTCTACCAAGCTGCGGACAACAGGTCTACCCAGCCATGAAACGGGCAACAGGTCTACCAACTCAATGCTGCGGACAACAGGTCTACCCAGCCATGAAACGGGCAACAGGTCTACCAAGCTGCGGACACCAGGTCTACCCAGGGTATGCAGCGGACACCAGGTCTACCAACTCAATGCTGCGGACAACAGGTCTACCCAGGCATGAATCGGGCAACAGGTCTACCAAGCTGCGGACACCAGGTCTACCCACGGCTTGCTGCGGACACCAGGTCTACCCAGCCATGAAACGGGCAACAGGTCTACCCACTCAATGCTGCGGACAACAGGTCTACCCAGCCATGAAACGGGCAACAGGTCTACCAAGCTGCGGACACCAGGTCTACCCAGGGCATGCTGCGGACACCAGGTCTACCCAGGCATGAAACGGGCAACAGGTCTACCAAGCTGCGGACACCAGGTCTACCCAGGGCATGCTGCGGACACCAGGTCTACCCAGCCATGAAACGGGCAACAGGTCTACTCACGGCTTGCTGCGGACACCAGGTCTACCCCGCCATGAAACGGGCAACAGGTCTACCAAGCTGCGGACAACAGGTCTACCCAGCCATGAAACGGGCAACAGGTCTACCAAGCTGCGGACACCAGGTCTACCCAGGGCATGCTGCGGACACCAGGTCTACCAACTCAATGCTGCGGACAACAGGTCTACCCAGCCATGAAACGGGCAACAGGTCTACCAAGCTGCGGACACCAGGTCTACCCAGGGCATGCTGCGGACACCAGGTCTACCAACTCAATGCTGCGGACAACAGGTCTACCCAGCCATGAATCGGGCAACAGGTCTACCAAGCTGCGGACACCAGGTCTACCCAGGGCATGCTGCGGACACCAGGTCTACCCAGCCATGAAACGGGCAACAGGTCTACTCACGGCTTGCTGCGGACACCAGGTCTACCCAGCCATGAAACGGGCAACAGGTCTACCAAGCTGCGGACAACAGGTCTACCCAGCCATGAAACGGGCAACAGGTCTACCCACTCAATGCTGCGGACACCAGGTCTACCCAGGGCATGCTGCGGACACCAGGTCTACCAACTCAATGCTGCGGACAACAGGTCTACCCAGGCATGAATCGGGCAACAGGTCTACCAGGCTGCGGACACCAGGTCTACCCACGGCTTGCTGCGGACACCAGGTCTACCCAGCCATGAAACGGGCAACAGGTCTACCAAGCTGCGGACACCAGGTCTACCCAGGGCATGCTGCGGACACCAGGTCTACCCAGCCATGAAACGGGCAACAGGTCTACTCACGGCTTGCTGCGGACACCAGGTCTACCCAGGCATGAATCGGGCAACAGGTCTACCAAGCTGCGGACACCAGGTCTACCCAGGGCATGCTGCGGACACCAGGTCTACCCAGCCATGAAACGGGCAACAGGTCTACTCACGGCTTGCTGCGGACACCAGGTCTACCCAGCCATGAAACGGGCAACAGGTCTACCAAGCTGCGGACACCAGGTCTACCCAGGGCATGCTGCGGACACCAGGTCTACCAACTCAATGCTGCGGACAACAGGTCTACCCAGCCATGAAACGGGCAACAGGTCTACCAAGCTGCGGACACCAGGTCTACCCAGGGCATGCTGCGGACACCAGGTCTACCAACTCAATGCTGCGGACAACAGGTCTACCCAGCCATGAATCGGGCAACAGGTCTACCAAGCTGCGGACACCAGGTCTACCCAGGGCATGCTGCGGACACCAGGTCTACCCAGCCATGAAACGGGCAACAGGTCTACCAAGCTGCGGACACCAGGTCTACCCAGGGCATGCTGCGGACACCAGGTCTACCCAGCCATGAAACGGGCAACAGGTCTACTCACGGCTTGCTGCGGACACCAGGTCTACCCAGCCATGAAACGGGCAACAGGTCTACCAAGCTGCGGACACCAGGTCTACCCAGGGCATGCTGCGGACACCAGGTCTACCCAGCCATGAAACGGGCAACAGGTCTACTCACGGCTTGCTGCGGACACCAGGTCTACCCAGCCATGAAACGGGCAACAGGTCTACCAAGCTGCGGACACCAGGTCTACCCAGGGCATGCTGCGGACACCAGGTCTACCAACTCAATGCTGCGGACAACAGGTCTACCCAGCCATGAAACGGGCAACAGGTCTACCAAGCTGCGGACACCAGGTCTACCCAGGGCATGCTGCGGACACCAGGTCTACCAACTCAATGCTGCGGACAACAGGTCTACCCAGCCATGAATCGGGCAACAGGTCTACCAAGCTGCGGGCACCAGGTCTACCCACGGCTTGCTGCGGACAACAGGTCTACCCAGCCATGAAACGGGCAACAGGTCTACCAAGCTGCGGACACCAGGTCTACCCAGGGCATGCTGCGGACACCAGGTCTACCCAGCTATGAAACGGGCAACAGGTCTACTCACGGCTTGCTGCGGACACCAGGTCTACCCAGCCATGAAACGGGCAACAGGTCTACCAAGCTGCGGACACCAGGTCTACCCAGGGCATGCTGCGGACACCAGGTCTACCCAGCCATGAAACGGGCAACAGGTCTACTCACGGCTTGCTGCGGACACCAGGTCTACCCAGCCATGAAACGGGCAACAGGTCTACCAAGCTGCGGACACCAGGTCTACCCAGGGCATGCTGCGGACACCAGGTCTACCCAGCCATGAAACGGGCAACAGGTCTACCAAGCTGCGGACACCAGGTCTACCCAGGGCATGCTGCGGACACCAGGTCTACCCACGGCTTGCTGCGGACAACAGGTCTACCCAGGGCATGAATCGGGCAACAGGTCTACCAAGCTGCGGACACCAGGTCTACCCAGGGCATGCTGCGGACACCAGGTCTACCCACGGCTTGCTGCGGACAACCGGTCTACCCACGGCTTGCTGCGGACAACAGGTCTACCCACTCCAAGCTGCGGACACCAGGTCTAACTACTCCATTACGCGGACAACAGGTCTACCCACTCCATGCGGCGGACAACATGTCTACCCGCTCCATGCTGCGGACACCAGGTCTGCCCACGCCGTGATGCGGACCACAGGTCTACCTTCGCCATGCTGCACGCAGCCCGGGTCGCACCGGAGCTAGGTAGACCCGGTCGCCGCGGCCGTCGCAGCGCCCTCGCCCTCGACGGCGGACCCACGCCGCCGGTCCCGGAGGCGGGTAGACCTGGTCGCCGCGGCCACGGCGGCCGCCCATCCCGGAGCCCAGTAGACCTGGCCGCCGCGGGACCGGCCAAGTTTCCCGGAGTCGTGTAGACCTGGTCGTCGCGGCCACGGCCGCCGCCGCTGCGCCTTCGCCGGCGACGGCGGTCCCACGCCACCGGCCCCGGAGCCGCGTCGACCTGGCCGCTGCGGGACGGGCCACGTTTCGCGGATCCGGGTAGACGAGGCATCCTTGTACCATCTCGGAGCCGGGGAAACCCCACAGCCTCTTAACGCTCCGGAGCCCAAGTGCTCCAGCAGCCTTGCCCCGCCCGGCAGAATCGATTTCAAGACCAAGACATATTTTCGACAACATTTTATTTCATCATTTCATTTCATTTCTTTTCATTTCATTTTATTATTTTATTTTATTTCGTTTTGTTTTGTTTTGTTTTGTTTTGATTTGATTTGATTTGTTTCATTTCCTCTTTGCCTTTTTTGAATGATTGCCTCTTCTATTTACTCGGAAAGAAAATCTTTTCCGGAAAACAAAACTCTTGCCAAATCTTATTTGTGATCCCTTTGGGCCCACAGCCGAGCTGACGGAGGGCCTGTGCCCGGTTCTCGCCCTGCTGACACACTGACCCCCCCAAACGGCGTCCTCCCTACCCCACGCCTCCTCCCCCGTCCCCCAGAGACCCTACCTACAGAGCCCCCCCCCCCACAAAACAGAACCTCACGGGCCGCAGCACAGCCAGGGGAAGCACGTACGTGCAGCGAAACTCGGCCCAAAGCCGCCGCGCCCTGGCACAACTCGCCCTGCCCCTTCCCGCCCCACGGAGGCGGCTGCATCGAGGCGACCGGCGCCGCCGTCGGCAAGCGGGTGGCCGCTTTCGGGCCGGTTCTTCCGCGGAAGGTCTGCAGAGCTCTTGGGGCCTCGGCGCGGGTTTGGGGGGCCGTGAGGGCTCGCTGTCGAGGCGCCCGGGGCCGGCACGAAGCCGCCTGCCCTCTCCCTGTCCCTGCCCCGTCTTCCGCAGCCACCCATTAACGCTGGGGGCGAGCCCGCCCTCCGCCATCAACCTCCCATGCAGCGCTTTCAGACTTTCCCCGCCCCTGCCCATTGTCGGCTGGGGGCGCCCTGCCCCCCGCCGTCAGCCTCCCTGGCAGCGCTTTCAGACTCTCTCGGGCCCCTGCCCATTGTCGGCTGGGGGCGCCCCGCCCCCCGCCCTCAGCCTCCCTGGCAGCGCTTTCAGACTGCCTCGGGCCCTGCCCATTGTCGGTTGGGGGCGCCCCGCCCCCCGCCCTCAGCCTCCCTGGCAGCGCTTTCAGACTGCCTCGGGCCCTGCCCATTGTCGGTTGGGGGCGACCCCGCCCTCCGCCATCAGCCTCCCTGGCAGCACTTTCAGCCTCTTCCTGCCCCCGCCCACGGTCCCACCGGGCAGTTTACACGGCGGCGGCGGGAGGCTGATGCCGAGGTCGGCAGGCGGAGAGCCTGGTGCACAAGCAGGGATGGCGGCGGGATGATTGGCGCCGTCTGTCCCTGGTCAAAGAAGCTCTCTGTTCAGCTTTCTCGGAGCCTTTTGCTTTGGTGGCGTTCCTTCCTCCTCCGCCCCGGCGCCGCTCAAGCCTGCGGCAGGGCGGCAGCGCGGCGGGCGGGCGGCCGGGGGGAGGGGGGAGGGGGGGGGGAGGGAGGGAGCGCGCGAGCGAGCGAGCGAGCGCGCTGCAGAAATGAAGCCCGGAGCAGGGCCGCGGTCCATTCGAGCACGGGGAGGGGGCGCGACAACGCTGCCTGCTCCTGTCGGGGAGCGCTTGGGGAAGTGGGGTGCCGGCACCATGACGGCGGAGCGGACAGGGGCCGCGGCTGGGGAAGAGGCCGGCGGAGCTCGCCAGTGGATGCTGGCGCACGGAGCCGGCAGGGACACCTGGGCACGGCTGGGACCGAAAGTCGCCCGCCTTCACGCCCCGCCTTTCGCCGGGGGGAAGAAGACGCGAGAGCAGGGCTGCCTGCTGGGCTGCCAGTGCCCGCGGTCATGCCGGACGTGCAGGCCGACCGCCGAAGGCGTGCTCGCCGCTGCAGAGACGACAAGGGGGCCGCGCGTCCGATGGAAGAGACGGGGCGCCATCGCGCGGCGGCCGGGCTGCAAGGCCGGCCGACGGTAACAGGACTACCACGCCGCGGGCGGCCAGAGACAAAGACCGGCCGAGGGCAACAGGTCTACCCAGCATTAGGCCGGCCGGTACCAGGGCCGGCCGAGGGCAACAGTTCTACCCAGCATTAGGCCAGCCGGAAAGACGGCCGGCAGAGGGCAACAGGTCTACCCAGCATTCGGCCGTCAGGTACAAAGGCCGGCCGAGGGCAACAGGTCTACCCAGCATTCGGCTGGCCGGTAACACGGCGGGCCGAGGGCAACAGGTCTACCCAGCATTAGGCCGGCCGGTAACACTGCCGGCCGAGGGCAACAGGTCTACCCAGCATTAGGCCGCCACGTCCAAAGGCCGGCCGAGGGCAACAGGTCTACCCAGCATTAGGCCGCCACGTCCAAAGGCCGGCCGAGGGCAACAGGTCTACCCAGCATTCGGCCGCCACGTCCAAAGGCCGGCCGAGGGCAACAGGTCTACCCAGCATTAGGCCGCCACGTCCAAAGGCCGGCCGAGGGCAACAGGTCTACCCAGCATTCGGCCGCCACGTACAAAGGCCGGCCGAGGGCAACAGGTCTACCCAGCATTAGGCCGCCACGTCCAAAGGCCGGCCGAGGGCAACAGGTCTACCCAGCATTCGGCCGCCACGTCCAAAGGCCGGCCGAGGGCAACAGGTCTACCCAGCATTCGGCCGCCACGTCCAAAGGCCGGCCGAGGGCAACAGGTCTACCCAGCATTCGGCCGCCACGTCCAAAGGCCGGCCGAGGGCAACAGGTCTACCCAGCATTAGGCCGCCACGTCCAAAGGCCGGCCGAGGGCAACAGGTCTACCCAGCATTAGGCCGGCCGGCAGAGGGCAACAGGTCTACCCAGCATTCGGCCGTCAGGTACAAAGGCCGGCCGAGGGCAACAGGTCTACCCAGCATTCGGCCGCCACGTCCAAAGGCCGGCCGAGGGCAACAGGTCTACCCAGCATTCGGCCGTCAGGTACAAAGGCCGGCCGAGGGCAACAGGTCTACCCAGCATTCGGCTGGCCGGTAACACGGCGGGCCGAGGGCAACAGGTCTACCCAGCATTAGGCCGGCCGGTAACACTGCCGGCCGAGGGCAACAGGTCTACCCAGCATTAGGCCGCCACGTCCAAAGGCCGGCCGAGGGCAACAGGTCTACCCAGCATTAGGCCGCCACGTCCAAAGGCCGGCCGAGGGCAACAGGTCTACCCAGCATTCGGCCGCCACGTCCAAAGGCCGGCCGAGGGCAACAGGTCTACCCAGCATTAGGCTGCCACGTCCAAAGGCCGGCCGAGGGCAACAGGTCTACCCAGCATTCGGCCGCCACGTCCAAAGGCCGGCCGAGGGCAACAGGTCTCCCCAGCATTAGGCCGGCCGGCAGAGGGCAACAGGTCTACCCAGCATTCGGCCGTCAGGTACAAAGGCCGGC
>NW_028276116.1:445000-460000 GCF_052056855.1 Sturnus vulgaris
CGGCTCAAGCTCGAGCCGCACCGCCGCCCGGTGCTGCTCGCGGCCGGCACCCACGGGACGCTAAACTCGGACCAGGGCCAGCGCCGGCACCTCGCGTGGTTTTAAGGACACCTTGAGTGCTCACGGGGCCACGCGGCCATCACACAGCCTGGGACGGTAAAGATGTTCCTTCCCCGGCAAGCGGAAGGAGCGACACCTCGCCTGCGACGGGAAGCGAATTGGACAGGAGACCGCCCTGCTCGAGGGACCGGACACCACCGAGACTTCGCCCGGAGGAGCCGGCCCGCCGGGGGCCCTTTCCGACGCGACCCGAAAAGCCTCATCGATCGGACGGGGACAGAAAGAAAAGCAGCCGCGGGGCAACGGGGAGCCCCCGCGGCCGCGGGTTCCTGGGACAACGGCAACGGAGCAGGGCTCCAACATGCGTGCGAGCGGGACACGTCCCCGAGAGGCCCTCCCTTGGCGCCGCCGAGCCTCCCCGACGCTCCCTAGGCCCCCGACGCCGGCGGGCCGCTTGCAACCTTCGGGATCGATCACGCAGCAGAGGAAGAGAGCGGGGGGTGCCGCCACCCGCCCGCGGGCCGCAAGACAACGGAAAACGGAGCAGCTGCCACCGACCACGCCGCGGGCCACCGGCTTTCGCCCGCCTCGCAGCGATCGGCTTCCCACCCGGAAAAAAAGCCGGGGGGAAGGGCAAGCCACCGCACCAAAAAAAAAACTAAAAAAAAAGCACGCCATGCGTCGCACGACCCGTGCTAGCCACGGGGGTCACGAGCCAGGGGTGGGGGCGAGAACGCGCCTCTCAACTCCTCCCGTAAAACCCCTCCAACCACCGGACATACGGTCTCTTTTCTCACTCGCCAACACAGCCAGCCCTTCTCTCTCGCCTTTCGCTTTCGCTTCGGTGGCGGCCCGTGACCCTTCGTCAGCGCGCGCTTCTCGGTGCCGCGGCTTAGGGCCGCGAGAGAAAAAGAACGGAGGCCGGGCGGGCACCCCCACACTGCCCCGCACACCGGCACGCTTTAATAAAAAAGAACGGAGCCGCTCGCAAAACCCAGCCCCCGCCGGCAACGGCAACCACGGCAGCCGGGGCAGGCCAGACACCACGGGCCGCCCCGGCACGGTGCCTCGATCGCGCCCGGCCGATACCGAGAAAGGGCGAGGCGCCGCCGCCCCGCCCACGACACACTCTCGGGGGCTCACTCGCTCGCTCGCTCTCTGTTGGGTTGCGGGGTCCGTCCTGGGGGGGGGACACGGCCGGCCACCGCGGCCGACCGCCGCCCCGGAAAAATTCTGCCCGCTACACGCGGGTCCCCGGCTTAGGGCCGAGGAAGGGGGACGACTTCAACAACACACGGCAGGGCCGGACACTCCCGTCACCGAGCCCCCCTTCGCAGGCAAGCAAGCGAAGCCGAGAGGCGAGGCCACACGCCCCACTGCATGTCCCCCGCTGCCCTTTCGATACGGACACAACTCTGGCAACACAGGTCGGGAGCGGGAAACGAGGCGCAGCCAACCTCGGCCAAGCGAGCCACGCCCGGGGGGCTCTCGGGGAGGGGGGCCAGGGAAAGCCCGGGCAGGCTCAACACAACCCCGGGCCGGCCCCACAGAAATCCAGCCCCGGCTGCCGGCCACCAGCGTGCACCGGGACCGACAGCCGAAGAAATGCCGCACCCGGCGAGCGGGCGGGGCCCCGGCTTAAGGCCGGGCAGAAAAGGGGCGAGGCGCCGCCGCCTCGCCCGCCACCATCCCCGGGGGAGCGAGCGGGCGCCCGGCTCCCCGTTGTCACGAAACCGGCAGCAGCCGGGCCGGAGCGGGACACACTCGCGGCTTTCTCGCCCTCTCTCTGGGCCTTTTTCTCGCTTCTCCCCCGCCTGGAACAACGCAGCCTCGCCTGGGCCGGGGGAGCGCGGTGGCTCTCGGATCGCATCGCTCTCTCTGGGGGCTTTCTCGCTTCTCCCCCGGACTGAACCCGCAGCCTCGGCCTGGGCCGGGGAGCGGCTCTCGGATCGCATCGGTCTCTCTGGGGGCTTTCTCGCTTCTCCCCCGACTGAGCACGCAGCCTCGCCTGGGCCGGGGAGCGGCTCTCGGATCGCATCGGTCTCTCTCTCTGGGCTAACCTGTCCCAGTCGAACTGGGTAAGACGGGAAGCCGGACGAAGCCACGCGACTCGCCCCGACATCGGCGGTGTTCTTCTGGCCCTGGCGACCGCACGCGCGTCCGCCCTTCTCCGCCACGGACACAGGCACGGCAACAGCCTGTGGGGATACGGCCCGTCACCTCGTTCCCATAATACGGACAGATGGGCCCGAAGCGGCGGAGGCCGGAAAGAGAACCGATGTACGTGACCGAGGGGGCGCAGTGGCGCACGCCGCCTTCTACGATGACATAGCCGGAGGCAGCGAGAAACAGCGACCCCTTGGAGTACTTCCAGGCCGGCGGCGGACAACAGGTCTACCAGCCATGAAACGGGCAACAGGTCTACCGACGGCTTGCTGCGGACAACAGGTCTACCCAGCCATGAAACGGGCAACAGGTCGACCAAGCTGCGGACAACAGGTCTACCCAGGGCATGCTGCGGACACCAGGTCTACCCACGGCTTGCTGCGGACAACAGGTCTACCCAGGCATGAATCGGGCAACAGGTCTACCAAGCTGCGGACACCAGGTCTACCCACGGCATGCTGCGGACAACAGGTCTACCCACGGCTTGCTGCGGACACCAGGTCTACCCAGCCATGAAACGGGCAACAGGTCTACCCACTCAATGCTGCGGACACCAGGTCTACCCAGCCATGAAACGGGCAACAGGTCTACCAAGCTGCGGACACCAGGTCTACCCAGGGCATGCTGCGGACACCAGGTCTACCCACTCAATGCTACGGACAACAGGTCTACCCAGCCATGAAACGGGCAACAGGTCTACCAAGCTGCGGACAACAGGTCTACCCAGGGCATGCTGCGGACACCAGGTCTACCCACGGCTTGCTGCGGACAACAGGTCTACCCAGCTGCGGACACCAGGTCTACCCAGGGCATGAAACGGGCAACAGGTCTACCAAGCTGCGGACACCAGGTCTACCCAGGGCATGCTGCGGACACCAGGTCTACCCACGGCTTGCTGCGGACAACAGGTCTACCCAGCCATGAAACGGGCAACAGGTCTACCAAGCTGCGGACACCAGGTCTACCCAGGGCATGCTGCGGACACCAGGTCTACCCACGGCTTGCTGCGGACACCAGGTCTACCCAGCCATGAAACGGGCAACAGGTCTACCAAGCTGCGGACACCAGGTCTACCCAGGGCATGCTGCGGACACCAGGTCTACCAACTCAATGCTGCGGACAACAGGTCTACCCAGCCATGAAACGGGCAACAGGTCTACCAAGCTGCGGACACCAGGTCTACCCAGGGTATGCAGCGGACACCAGGTCTACCAACTCAATGCTGCGGACAACAGGTCTACCCAGCCATGAAACGGGCAACAGGTCTACCAAGCTGCGGACACCAGGTCTACCCACGGCTTGCTGCGGACACCAGGTCTACCCAGCCATGAAACGGGCAACAGGTCTACCCACTCAATGCTGCGGACAACAGGTCTACCCAGCCATGAAACGGGCAACAGGTCTACCAAGCTGCGGACACCAGGTCTACCCAGGGCATGCTGCGGACAACAGGTCTACCCAGCCATGAAACGGGCAACAGGTCTACCCACGGCTTGCTGCGGACAACAGGTCTACCCAGGCATGAAACGGGCAACAGGTCTACCAAGCTGCGGACACCAGGTCTACCCAGGGCATGCTGCGGACACCAGGTCTACCCAGCCATGAAACGGGCAACAGGTCTACTCACGGCTTGCTGCGGACACCAGGTCTACCCAGCCATGAAACGGGCAACAGGTCTACCAAGCTGCGGACACCAGGTCTACCCAGCCTTGAAACGGGCAACAGGTCTACCAAGCTGCGGACACCAGGTCTACCCAGGGCATGCTGCGGACACCAGGTCTACCCAGCCATGAAACGGGCAACAGGTCTACTCACGGCTTGCTGCGGACACCAGGTCTACCAAGGGCATGCTGCGGACACCAGGTCTACCCAGCCATGAATCGGGCAACAGGTCTACTCACGGCTTGCTGCGGACACCAGGTCTACCCAGCCATGAAACGGGCAACAGGTCTACCAAGCTGCGGACACCAGGTCTACCCAGGGCATGCTGCGGACACCAGGTCTACCCACGGCTTGCTGCGGACAACAGGTCTACCCAGGCATGAATCGGGCAACAGGTCTACCAAGCTGCGGACACCAGGTCTACCCAGGGCATGCTGCGGACACCAGGTCTACCCACGGCTTGCTGCGGACAACAGGTCTACCAACTCAATGCTGCGGACAACAGGTCTACCCAGCCATGAAACGGGCAACAGGTCTACCAAGCTGCGGACACCAGGTCTACCCACGGCTTGCTGCGGACACCAGGTCTACCCAGCCATGAAACGGGCAACAGGTCTACCAAGCTGCGGACACCAGGTCTACCCAGGGCATGCTGCGGACACCAGGTCTACCCAGCCATGAAACGGGCAACAGGTCTACTCACGGCTTGCTGCGGACACCAGGTCTACCCAGCCATGAAACGGGCAACAGGTCTACTCACTCAATGCTGCGGACACCAGGTCTACCCAGCCATGAAACGGGCAACAGGTCTACCAACTCAATGCTGCGGACAACAGGTCTACCCAGCCATGAAACGGGCAACAGGTCTACCAAGCTGCGGACACCAGGTCTACCCACGGCTTGCTGCGGACAACAGGTCTACCCAGGCATGAATCGGGCAACAGGTCTACCAAGCTGCGGACACCAGGTCTACCCACGGCTTGCTGCGGACAACAGGTCTACCCAGCCATGAAACGGGCAACAGGTCTACCAAGCTGCGGACACCAGGTCTACCCACGGCTTGCTGCGGACAACAGGTCTACCCAGCCATGAAACGGGCAACAGGTCTACTCACGGCTTGCTGCGGACACCAGGTCTACCCAGCCATGAATCGGGCAACAGGTCTACCAAGCTGCGGACAACAGGTCTACCCAGCCATGAAACGGGCAACAGGTCTACCAACTCAATGCTGCGGACAACAGGTCTACCCAGCCATGAAACGGGCAACAGGTCTACCAAGCTGCGGACACCAGGTCTACCCAGGGTATGCAGCGGACACCAGGTCTACCAACTCAATGCTGCGGACAACAGGTCTACCCAGCCATGAAACGGGCAACAGGTCTACCAAGCTGCGGACACCAGGTCTACCCACGGCTTGCTGCGGACACCAGGTCTACCCAGCCATGAAACGGGCAACAGGTCTACCCACTCAATGCTGCGGACAACAGGTCTACCCAGCCATGAAACGGGCAACAGGTCTACCAAGCTGCGGACACCAGGTCTACCCAGGGCATGCTGCGGACAACAGGTCTACCCAGCCATGAAACGGGCAACCGGTCTACTCACGGCTTGCTGCGGACAACAGGTCTACCCAGCCATGAAACGGGCAACAGGTCTACCAAGCTGCGGACACCAGGTCTACCCAGGGCATGCTGCGGACACCAGGTCTACCCAGCCATGAAACGGGCAACAGGTCTACCAAGCTGCGGACAACAGGTCTACCCAGCCATGAAACGGGCAACAGGTCTACCAAGCTGCGGACACCAGGTCTACCCAGCCTTGAAACGGGCAACAGGTCTACCAAGCTGCGGACACCAGGTCTACCCAGGGCATGCTGCGGACACCAGGTCTACCCAGCCATGAAACGGGCAACAGGTCTACTCACGGCTTGCTGCGGACACCAGGTCTACCCAGCCATGAAACGGGCAATAGGTCTACCAAGCTGCGGACACCAGGTCTACCCAGGGCATGCTGCGGACAACAGGTCTACCCAGCCATGAATCGGGCAACAGGTCTACTCACGGCTTGCTGCGGACACCAGGTCTACCCAGCCATGAAACGGGCAACAGGTCTACCAAGCTGCGGACACCAGGTCTACCCAGGGCATGCTGCGGACACCAGGTCTACCCACGGCTTGCTGCGGACACCAGGTCTACCCAGGCATGAATCGGGCAACAGGTCTACCAAGCTGCGGACACCAGGTCTACCCAGGGCATGCTGCGGACACCAGGTCTACCCACGGCTTGCTGCGGACAACAGGTCTACCAACTCAATGCTGCGGACAACAGGTCTACCCAGCCATGAAACGGGCAACAGGTCTACCAAGCTGCGGACACCAGGTCTACCCACGGCTTGCTGCGGACAACAGGTCTACCCAGCCATGAAACGGGCAACAGGTCTACCAAGCTGCGGACACCAGGTCTACCCAGGGCATGCTGCGGACACCAGGTCTACCCAGCCATGAAACGGGCAACAGGTCTACTCACGGCTTGCTGCGGACACCAGGTCTACCCAGCCATGAAACGGGCAACAGGTCTACTCACTCAATGCTGCGGACACCAGGTCTACCCACGGCTTGCTGCGGACAACAGGTCTACCCAGCCATGAAACGGGCAACAGGTCTACCAAGCTGCGGACACCAGGTCTACCCAGGGCATGCTGCGGACACCAGGTCTACCCACGGCTTGCTGCGGACAACAGGTCTACCAACTCAATGCTGCGGACAACAGGTCTACCCAGCCATGAAACGGGCAACAGGTCTACCAAGCTGCGGACACCAGGTCTACCCAGGGCATGCTGCGGACACCAGGTCTACCCAGCCATGAAACGGGCAACAGGTCTACTCACGGCTTGCTGCGGACACCAGGTCTACCCAGCCATGAAACGGGCAACAGGTCTACTCACTCAATGCTGCGGACACCAGGTCTACCCAGCCATGAAACGGGCAACAGGTCTACCAACTCAATGCTGCGGACAACAGGTCTACCCAGCCATGAAACGGGCAACAGGTCTACCAAGCTGCGGACACCAGGTCTACCCACGGCTTGCTGCGGACAACAGGTCTACCCAGGCATGAATCGGGCAACAGGTCTACCAAGCTGCGGACACCAGGTCTACCCACGGCTTGCTGCGGACAACAGGTCTACCCAGCCATGAAACGGGCAACAGGTCTACCAAGCTGCGGACACCAGGTCTACCCAGGGCATGCTGCGGACACCAGGTCTACCCAGCCATGAAACGGGCAACAGGTCTACCAAGCTGCGGACACCAGGTCTACCCAGGGCATGCTGCGGACACCAGGTCTACCCAGCCATGAAACGGGCAACAGGTCTACCAAGCTGCGGACACCAGGTCTACCCACGGCTTGCTGCGGACAACAGGTCTAACCAGCCATGAAACGGGCAACAGGTCTACTCACGGCTTGCTGCGGACACCAGGTCTACCCAGCCATGAATCGGGCAACAGGTCTACCAAGCTGCGGACAACAGGTCTACCCAGCCATGAAACGGGCAACAGGTCTACCAACTCAATGCTGCGGACAACAGGTCTACCCAGCCATGAAACGGGCAACAGGTCTACCAAGCTGCGGACACCAGGTCTACCCAGGGCATGCTGCGGACACCAGGTCTACGCAGCCATGAAACGGGCAACAGGTCTACCAAGCTGCGGACACCAGGTCTACCCACGGCTTGCTGCGGACAACAGGTCTACCCAGCCATGAAACGGGCAACAGGTCTACTCACGGCTTGCTGCGGACACCAGGTCTACCCAGCCATGAATCGGGCAACAGGTCTACCAAGCTGCGGACAACAGGTCTACCCAGCCATGAAACGGGCAACAGGTCTACCAACTCAATGCTGCGGACAACAGGTCTACCCAGCCATGAAACGGGCAACAGGTCTACCAAGCTGCGGACACCAGGTCTACCCAGGGTATGCAGCGGACACCAGGTCTACCAACTCAATGCTGCGGACACCAGGTCTACCCAGCCATGAAACGGGCAACAGGTCTACCAAGCTGCGGACACCAGGTCTACCCACGGCTTGCTGCGGACAACAGGTCTACCCAGCCATGAAACGGGCAACAGGTCTACTCACGGCTTGCTGCGGACACCAGGTCTACCCAGCCATGAAACGGGCAACAGGTCTACCAAGCTGCGGACACCAGGTCTACCCAGGGCATGCTGCGGACACCAGGTCTACCCAGCCATGAAACGGGCAACAGGTCTACTCACGGCTTGCTGCGGACACCAGGTCTACCCAGCCATGAATCGGGCAACAGGTCTACCAAGCTGCGGACAACAGGTCTACCCAGCCATGAAACGGGCAACAGGTCTACCAACTCAATGCTGCGGACAACAGGTCTACCCAGCCATGAAACGGGCAACAGGTCTACCAAGCTGCGGACACCAGGTCTACCCAGGGTATGCAGCGGACACCAGGTCTACCAACTCAATGCTGCGGACAACAGGTCTACCCAGGCATGAATCGGGCAACAGGTCTACCAAGCTGCGGACACCAGGTCTACCCACGGCTTGCTGCGGACACCAGGTCTACCCAGCCATGAAACGGGCAACAGGTCTACCCACTCAATGCTGCGGACAACAGGTCTACCCAGCCATGAAACGGGCAACAGGTCTACCAAGCTGCGGACACCAGGTCTACCCAGGGCATGCTGCGGACACCAGGTCTACCCAGCCATGAAACGGGCAACAGGTCTACCAAGCTGCGGACACCAGGTCTACCCAGGGCATGCTGCGGACACCAGGTCTACCCAGCCATGAAACGGGCAACAGGTCTACTCACGGCTTGCTGCGGACACCAGGTCTACCCCGCCATGAAACGGGCAACAGGTCTACCAAGCTGCGGACAACAGGTCTACCCAGCCATGAAACGGGCAACAGGTCTACCAAGCTGCGGACACCAGGTCTACCCAGGGCATGCTGCGGACACCAGGTCTACCAACTCAATGCTGCGGACAACAGGTCTACCCAGCCATGAAACGGGCAACAGGTCTACCAAGCTGCGGACACCAGGTCTACCCAGGGCATGCTGCGGACACCAGGTCTACCAACTCAATGCTGCGGACAACAGGTCTACCCAGCCATGAAACGGGCAACAGGTCTACCAAGCTGCGGACACCAGGTCTACCCAGGGCATGCTGCGGACACCAGGTCTACCAACTCAATGCTGCGGACAACAGGTCTACCCAGCCATGAATCGGGCAACAGGTCTACCAAGCTGCGGACACCAGGTCTACCCAGGGCATGCTGCGGACACCAGGTCTACCCAGCCATGAAACGGGCAACAGGTCTACTCACGGCTTGCTGCGGACACCAGGTCTACCCAGCCATGAAACGGGCAACAGGTCTACCAAGCTGCGGACAACAGGTCTACCCAGCCATGAAACGGGCAACAGGTCTACCCACTCAATGCTGCGGACACCAGGTCTACCCAGGGCATGCTGCGGACACCAGGTCTACCAACTCAATGCTGCGGACAACAGGTCTACCCAGGCATGAATCGGGCAACAGGTCTACCAGGCTGCGGACACCAGGTCTACCCACGGCTTGCTGCGGACACCAGGTCTACCCAGCCATGAAACGGGCAACAGGTCTACCAAGCTGCGGACACCAGGTCTACCCAGGGCATGCTGCGGACACCAGGTCTACCCAGCCATGAAACGGGCAACAGGTCTACTCACGGCTTGCTGCGGACACCAGGTCTACCCAGGCATGAATCGGGCAACAGGTCTACCAAGCTGCGGACACCAGGTCTACCCAGGGCATGCTGCGGACACCAGGTCTACCCAGCCATGAAACGGGCAACAGGTCTACTCACGGCTTGCTGCGGACACCAGGTCTACCCAGCCATGAAACGGGCAACAGGTCTACCAAGCTGCGGACACCAGGTCTACCCAGGGCATGCTGCGGACACCAGGTCTACCAACTCAATGCTGCGGACAACAGGTCTACCCAGCCATGAAACGGGCAACAGGTCTACCAAGCTGCGGACACCAGGTCTACCCAGGGCATGCTGCGGACACCAGGTCTACCAACTCAATGCTGCGGACAACAGGTCTACCCAGCCATGAATCGGGCAACAGGTCTACCAAGCTGCGGACACCAGGTCTACCCAGGGCATGCTGCGGACACCAGGTCTACCCAGCCATGAAACGGGCAACAGGTCTACCAAGCTGCGGACACCAGGTCTACCCAGGGCATGCTGCGGACACCAGGTCTACCCAGCCATGAAACGGGCAACAGGTCTACTCACGGCTTGCTGCGGACACCAGGTCTACCCAGCCATGAAACGGGCAACAGGTCTACCAAGCTGCGGACACCAGGTCTACCCAGGGCATGCTGCGGACACCAGGTCTACCCAGCCATGAAACGGGCAACAGGTCTACTCACGGCTTGCTGCGGACACCAGGTCTACCCAGCCATGAAACGGGCAACAGGTCTACCAAGCTGCGGACACCAGGTCTACCCAGGGCATGCTGCGGACACCAGGTCTACCAACTCAATGCTGCGGACAACAGGTCTACCCAGCCATGAAACGGGCAACAGGTCTACCAAGCTGCGGACACCAGGTCTACCCAGGGCATGCTGCGGACACCAGGTCTACCAACTCAATGCTGCGGACAACAGGTCTACCCAGCCATGAATCGGGCAACAGGTCTACCAAGCTGCGGGCACCAGGTCTACCCACGGCTTGCTGCGGACAACAGGTCTACCCAGCCATGAAACGGGCAACAGGTCTACCAAGCTGCGGACACCAGGTCTACCCAGGGCATGCTGCGGACACCAGGTCTACCCAGCTATGAAACGGGCAACAGGTCTACTCACGGCTTGCTGCGGACACCAGGTCTACCCAGCCATGAAACGGGCAACAGGTCTACCAAGCTGCGGACACCAGGTCTACCCAGGGCATGCTGCGGACACCAGGTCTACCCAGCCATGAAACGGGCAACAGGTCTACTCACGGCTTGCTGCGGACACCAGGTCTACCCAGCCATGAAACGGGCAACAGGTCTACCAAGCTGCGGACACCAGGTCTACCCAGGGCATGCTGCGGACACCAGGTCTACCCAGCCATGAAACGGGCAACAGGTCTACCAAGCTGCGGACACCAGGTCTACCCAGGGCATGCTGCGGACACCAGGTCTACCCACGGCTTGCTGCGGACAACAGGTCTACCCAGGGCATGAATCGGGCAACAGGTCTACCAAGCTGCGGACACCAGGTCTACCCAGGGCATGCTGCGGACACCAGGTCTACCCACGGCTTGCTGCGGACAACCGGTCTACCCACGGCTTGCTGCGGACAACAGGTCTACCCACTCCAAGCTGCGGACACCAGGTCTAACTACTCCATTACGCGGACAACAGGTCTACCCACTCCATGCGGCGGACAACATGTCTACCCGCTCCATGCTGCGGACACCAGGTCTGCCCACGCCGTGATGCGGACCACAGGTCTACCTTCGCCATGCTGCACGCAGCCCGGGTCGCACCGGAGCTAGGTAGACCCGGTCGCCGCGGCCGTCGCAGCGCCCTCGCCCTCGACGGCGGACCCACGCCGCCGGTCCCGGAGGCGGGTAGACCTGGTCGCCGCGGCCACGGCGGCCGCCCATCCCGGAGCCCAGTAGACCTGGCCGCCGCGGGACCGGCCAAGTTTCCCGGAGTCGTGTAGACCTGGTCGTCGCGGCCACGGCCGCCGCCGCTGCGCCTTCGCCGGCGACGGCGGTCCCACGCCACCGGCCCCGGAGCCGCGTCGACCTGGCCGCCGCGGGACGGGCCACGTTTCGCGGATCCGGGTAGACGAGGCATCCTTGTACCATCTCGGAGCCGGGGAAACCCCACAGCCTCTTAACGCTCCGGAGCCCAAGTGCTCCAGCAGCCTTGCCCCGCCCGGCAGAATCGATTTCAAGACCAAGACATATTTTCGACAACATTTTATTTCATCATTTCATTTCATTTCTTTTCATTTCATTTTATTATTTTATTTTATTTCGTTTTGTTTTGTTTTGTTTTGTTTTGATTTGATTTGATTTGTTTCATTTCCTCTTTGCCTTTTTTGAATGATTGCCTCTTCTATTTACTCGGAAAGAAAATCTTTTCCGGAAAACAAAACTCTTGCCAAATCTTATTTGTGATCCCTTTGGGCCCACAGCCGAGCTGACGGAGGGCCTGTGCCCGGTTCTCGCCCTGCTGACACACTGACCCCCCCAAACGGCGTCCTCCCTACCCCACGCCTCCTCCCCCGTCCCCCAGAGACCCTACCTACAGAGCCCCCCCCCCCACAAAACAGAACCTCACGGGCCGCAGCACAGCCAGGGGAAGCACGTACGTGCAGCGAAACTCGGCCCAAAGCCGCCGCGCCCTGGCACAACTCGCCCTGCCCCTTCCCGCCCCACGGAGGCGGCTGCATCGAGGCGACCGGCGCCGCCGTCGGCAAGCGGGTGGCCGCTTTCGGGCCGGTTCTTCCGCGGAAGGTCTGCAGAGCTCTTGGGGCCTCGGCGCGGGTTTGGGGGGCCGTGAGGGCTCGCTGTCGAGGCGCCCGGGGCCGGCACGAAGCCGCCTGCCCTCTCCCTGTCCCTGCCCCGTCTTCCGCAGCCACCCATTAACGCTGGGGGCGAGCCCGCCCTCCGCCATCAACCTCCCATGCAGCGCTTTCAGACTTTCCCCGCCCCTGCCCATTGTCGGCTGGGGGCGCCCTGCCCCCCGCCGTCAGCCTCCCTGGCAGCGCTTTCAGACTCTCTCGGGCCCCTGCCCATTGTCGGCTGGGGGCGCCCCGCCCCCCGCCCTCAGCCTCCCTGGCAGCGCTTTCAGACTGCCTCGGGCCCTGCCCATTGTCGGTTGGGGGCGCCCCGCCCCCCGCCCTCAGCCTCCCTGGCAGCGCTTTCAGACTGCCTCGGGCCCTGCCCATTGTCGGTTGGGGGCGACCCCGCCCTCCGCCATCAGCCTCCCTGGCAGCACTTTCAGCCTCTTCCTGCCCCCGCCCACGGTCCCACCGGGCAGTTTACACGGCGGCGGCGGGAGGCTGATGCCGAGGTCGGCAGGCGGAGAGCCTGGTGCACAAGCAGGGATGGCGGCGGGATGATTGGCGCCGTCTGTCCCTGGTCAAAGAAGCTCTCTGTTCAGCTTTCTCGGAGCCTTTTGCTTTGGTGGCGTTCCTTCCTCCTCCGCCCCGGCGCCGCTCAAGCCTGCGGCAGGGCGGCAGCGCGGCGGGCGGGCGGCCGGGGGGAGGGGGGAGGGGGGGGGGAGGGAGGGAGCGCGCGAGCGAGCGAGCGAGCGCGCTGCAGAAATGAAGCCCGGAGCAGGGCCGCGGTCCATTCGAGCACGGGGAGGGGGCGCGACAACGCTGCCTGCTCCTGTCGGGGAGCGCTTGGGGAAGTGGGGTGCCGGCACCATGACGGCGGAGCGGACAGGGGCCGCGGCTGGGGAAGAGGCCGGCGGAGCTCGCCAGTGGATGCTGGCGCACGGAGCCGGCAGGGACACCTGGGCACGGCTGGGACCGAAAGTCGCCCGCCTTCACGCCCCGCCTTTCGCCGGGGGGAAGAAGACGCGAGAGCAGGGCTGCCTGCTGGGCTGCCAGTGCCCGCGGTCATGCCGGACGTGCAGGCCGACCGCCGAAGGCGTGCTCGCCGCTGCAGAGACGACAAGGGGGCCGCGCGTCCGATGGAAGAGACGGGGCGCCATCGCGCGGCGGCCGGGCTGCAAGGCCGGCCGACGGTAACAGGACTACCACGCCGCGGGCGGCCAGAGACAAAGACCGGCCGAGGGCAACAGGTCTACCCAGCATTAGGCCGGCCGGTACCAGGGCCGGCCGAGGGCAACAGTTCTACCCAGCATTAGGCCAGCCGGAAAGACGGCCGGCAGAGGGCAACAGGTCTACCCAGCATTCGGCCGTCAGGTACAAAGGCCGGCCGAGGGCAACAGGTCTACCCAGCATTCGGCTGGCCGGTAACACGGCGGGCCGAGGGCAACAGGTCTACCCAGCATTAGGCCGGCCGGTAACACTGCCGGCCGAGGGCAACAGGTCTACCCAGCATTAGGCCGCCACGTCCAAAGGCCGGCCGAGGGCAACAGGTCTACCCAGCATTCGGCCGCCACGTCCAAAGGCCGGCCGAGGGCAACAGGTCTACCCAGCATTAGGCCGCCACGTCCAAAGGCCGGCCGAGGGCAACAGGTCTACCCAGCATTCGGCCGCCACGTACAAAGGCCGGCCGAGGGCAACAGGTCTACCCAGCATTCGGCCGCCACGTCCAAAGGCCGGCCGAGGGCAACAGGTCTACCCAGCATTCGGCCGCCACGTCCAAAGGCCGGCCGAGGGCAACAGGTCTACCCAGCATTCGGCCGCCACGTCCAAAGGCCGGCCGAGGGCAACAGGTCTACCCAGCATTCGGCCGCCACGTCCAAAGGCCGGCCGAGGGCAACAGGTCTACCCAGCATTAGGCCGCCACGTCCAAAGGCCGGCCGAGGGCAACAGGTCTACCCAGCATTAGGCCGGCCGGCAGAGGGCAACAGGTCTACCCAGCATTCGGCCGTCAGGTACAAAGGCCGGCCGAGGGCAACAGGTCTACCCAGCATTCGGCCGCCACGTCCAAAGGCCGGCCGAGGGCAACAGGTCTACCCAGCATTCGGCCGTCAGGTACAAAGGCCGGCCGAGGGCAACAGGTCTACCCAGCATTCGGCTGGCCGGTAACACGGCGGGCCGAGGGCAACAGGTCTACCCAGCATTAGGCCGGCCGGTAACACTGCCGGCCGAGGGCAACAGGTCTACCCAGCATTAGGCCGCCACGTCCAAAGGCCGGCCGAGGGCAACAGGTCTACCCAGCATTAGGCCGCCACGTCCAAAGGCCGGCCGAGGGCAACAGGTCTACCCAGCATTCGGCCGCCACGTCCAAAGGCCGGCCGAGGGCAACAGGTCTACCCAGCATTAGGCTGCCACGTCCAAAGGCCGGCCGAGGGCAACAGGTCTACCCAGCATTCGGCCGCCACGTCCAAAGGCCGGCCGAGGGCAACAGGTCTCCCCAGCATTAGGCCGGCCGGCAGAGGGCAACAGGTCTA
>NW_028276116.1:475000-490000 GCF_052056855.1 Sturnus vulgaris
CTCGCGGCCGGCACCCACGGGACGCTAAACTCGGACCAGGGCCAGCGCCGGCACCTCGCGTGGTTTTAAGGACACCTTGAGTGCTCACGGGGCCACGCGGCCATCACACAGCCTGGGACGGTAAAGATGTTCCTTCCCCGGCAAGCGGAAGGAGCGACACCTCGCCTGCGACGGGAAGCGAATTGGACAGGAGACCGCCCTGCTCGAGGGACCGGACACCACCGAGACTTCGCCCGGAGGAGCCGGCCCGCCGGGGGCCCTTTCCGACGCGACCCGAAAAGCCTCATCGATCGGACGGGGACAGAAAGAAAAGCAGCCGCGGGGCAACGGGGAGCCCCCGCGGCCGCGGGTTCCTGGGACAACGGCAACGGAGCAGGGCTCCAACATGCGTGCGAGCGGGACACGTCCCCGAGAGGCCCTCCCTTGGCGCCGCCGAGCCTCCCCGACGCTCCCTAGGCCCCCGACGCCGGCGGGCCGCTTGCAACCTTCGGGATCGATCACGCAGCAGAGGAAGAGAGCGGGGGGTGCCGCCACCCGCCCGCGGGCCGCAAGACAACGGAAAACGGAGCAGCTGCCACCGACCACGCCGCGGGCCACCGGCTTTCGCCCGCCTCGCAGCGATCGGCTTCCCACCCGGAAAAAAAGCCGGGGGGAAGGGCAAGCCACCGCACCAAAAAAAAAACTAAAAAAAAAGCACGCCATGCGTCGCACGACCCGTGCTAGCCACGGGGGTCACGAGCCAGGGGTGGGGGCGAGAACGCGCCTCTCAACTCCTCCCGTAAAACCCCTCCAACCACCGGACATACGGTCTCTTTTCTCACTCGCCAACACAGCCAGCCCTTCTCTCTCGCCTTTCGCTTTCGCTTCGGTGGCGGCCCGTGACCCTTCGTCAGCGCGCGCTTCTCGGTGCCGCGGCTTAGGGCCGCGAGAGAAAAAGAACGGAGGCCGGGCGGGCACCCCCACACTGCCCCGCACACCGGCACGCTTTAATAAAAAAGAACGGAGCCGCTCGCAAAACCCAGCCCCCGCCGGCAACGGCAACCACGGCAGCCGGGGCAGGCCAGACACCACGGGCCGCCCCGGCACGGTGCCTCGATCGCGCCCGGCCGATACCGAGAAAGGGCGAGGCGCCGCCGCCCCGCCCACGACACACTCTCGGGGGCTCACTCGCTCGCTCGCTCTCTGTTGGGTTGCGGGGTCCGTCCTGGGGGGGGGACACGGCCGGCCACCGCGGCCGACCGCCGCCCCGGAAAAATTCTGCCCGCTACACGCGGGTCCCCGGCTTAGGGCCGAGGAAGGGGGACGACTTCAACAACACACGGCAGGGCCGGACACTCCCGTCACCGAGCCCCCCTTCGCAGGCAAGCAAGCGAAGCCGAGAGGCGAGGCCACACGCCCCACTGCATGTCCCCCGCTGCCCTTTCGATACGGACACAACTCTGGCAACACAGGTCGGGAGCGGGAAACGAGGCGCAGCCAACCTCGGCCAAGCGAGCCACGCCCGGGGGGCTCTCGGGGAGGGGGGCCAGGGAAAGCCCGGGCAGGCTCAACACAACCCCGGGCCGGCCCCACAGAAATCCAGCCCCGGCTGCCGGCCACCAGCGTGCACCGGGACCGACAGCCGAAGAAATGCCGCACCCGGCGAGCGGGCGGGGCCCCGGCTTAAGGCCGGGCAGAAAAGGGGCGAGGCGCCGCCGCCTCGCCCGCCACCATCCCCGGGGGAGCGAGCGGGCGCCCGGCTCCCCGTTGTCACGAAACCGGCAGCAGCCGGGCCGGAGCGGGACACACTCGCGGCTTTCTCGCCCTCTCTCTGGGCCTTTTTCTCGCTTCTCCCCCGCCTGGAACAACGCAGCCTCGCCTGGGCCGGGGGAGCGCGGTGGCTCTCGGATCGCATCGCTCTCTCTGGGGGCTTTCTCGCTTCTCCCCCGGACTGAACCCGCAGCCTCGGCCTGGGCCGGGGAGCGGCTCTCGGATCGCATCGGTCTCTCTGGGGGCTTTCTCGCTTCTCCCCCGACTGAGCACGCAGCCTCGCCTGGGCCGGGGAGCGGCTCTCGGATCGCATCGGTCTCTCTCTCTGGGCTAACCTGTCCCAGTCGAACTGGGTAAGACGGGAAGCCGGACGAAGCCACGCGACTCGCCCCGACATCGGCGGTGTTCTTCTGGCCCTGGCGACCGCACGCGCGTCCGCCCTTCTCCGCCACGGACACAGGCACGGCAACAGCCTGTGGGGATACGGCCCGTCACCTCGTTCCCATAATACGGACAGATGGGCCCGAAGCGGCGGAGGCCGGAAAGAGAACCGATGTACGTGACCGAGGGGGCGCAGTGGCGCACGCCGCCTTCTACGATGACATAGCCGGAGGCAGCGAGAAACAGCGACCCCTTGGAGTACTTCCAGGCCGGCGGCGGACAACAGGTCTACCAGCCATGAAACGGGCAACAGGTCTACCGACGGCTTGCTGCGGACAACAGGTCTACCCAGCCATGAAACGGGCAACAGGTCGACCAAGCTGCGGACAACAGGTCTACCCAGGGCATGCTGCGGACACCAGGTCTACCCACGGCTTGCTGCGGACAACAGGTCTACCCAGGCATGAATCGGGCAACAGGTCTACCAAGCTGCGGACACCAGGTCTACCCACGGCATGCTGCGGACAACAGGTCTACCCACGGCTTGCTGCGGACACCAGGTCTACCCAGCCATGAAACGGGCAACAGGTCTACCCACTCAATGCTGCGGACACCAGGTCTACCCAGCCATGAAACGGGCAACAGGTCTACCAAGCTGCGGACACCAGGTCTACCCAGGGCATGCTGCGGACACCAGGTCTACCCACTCAATGCTACGGACAACAGGTCTACCCAGCCATGAAACGGGCAACAGGTCTACCAAGCTGCGGACAACAGGTCTACCCAGGGCATGCTGCGGACACCAGGTCTACCCACGGCTTGCTGCGGACAACAGGTCTACCCAGCTGCGGACACCAGGTCTACCCAGGGCATGAAACGGGCAACAGGTCTACCAAGCTGCGGACACCAGGTCTACCCAGGGCATGCTGCGGACACCAGGTCTACCCACGGCTTGCTGCGGACAACAGGTCTACCCAGCCATGAAACGGGCAACAGGTCTACCAAGCTGCGGACACCAGGTCTACCCAGGGCATGCTGCGGACACCAGGTCTACCCACGGCTTGCTGCGGACACCAGGTCTACCCAGCCATGAAACGGGCAACAGGTCTACCAAGCTGCGGACACCAGGTCTACCCAGGGCATGCTGCGGACACCAGGTCTACCAACTCAATGCTGCGGACAACAGGTCTACCCAGCCATGAAACGGGCAACAGGTCTACCAAGCTGCGGACACCAGGTCTACCCAGGGTATGCAGCGGACACCAGGTCTACCAACTCAATGCTGCGGACAACAGGTCTACCCAGCCATGAAACGGGCAACAGGTCTACCAAGCTGCGGACACCAGGTCTACCCACGGCTTGCTGCGGACACCAGGTCTACCCAGCCATGAAACGGGCAACAGGTCTACCCACTCAATGCTGCGGACAACAGGTCTACCCAGCCATGAAACGGGCAACAGGTCTACCAAGCTGCGGACACCAGGTCTACCCAGGGCATGCTGCGGACAACAGGTCTACCCAGCCATGAAACGGGCAACAGGTCTACCCACGGCTTGCTGCGGACAACAGGTCTACCCAGGCATGAAACGGGCAACAGGTCTACCAAGCTGCGGACACCAGGTCTACCCAGGGCATGCTGCGGACACCAGGTCTACCCAGCCATGAAACGGGCAACAGGTCTACTCACGGCTTGCTGCGGACACCAGGTCTACCCAGCCATGAAACGGGCAACAGGTCTACCAAGCTGCGGACACCAGGTCTACCCAGCCTTGAAACGGGCAACAGGTCTACCAAGCTGCGGACACCAGGTCTACCCAGGGCATGCTGCGGACACCAGGTCTACCCAGCCATGAAACGGGCAACAGGTCTACTCACGGCTTGCTGCGGACACCAGGTCTACCAAGGGCATGCTGCGGACACCAGGTCTACCCAGCCATGAATCGGGCAACAGGTCTACTCACGGCTTGCTGCGGACACCAGGTCTACCCAGCCATGAAACGGGCAACAGGTCTACCAAGCTGCGGACACCAGGTCTACCCAGGGCATGCTGCGGACACCAGGTCTACCCACGGCTTGCTGCGGACAACAGGTCTACCCAGGCATGAATCGGGCAACAGGTCTACCAAGCTGCGGACACCAGGTCTACCCAGGGCATGCTGCGGACACCAGGTCTACCCACGGCTTGCTGCGGACAACAGGTCTACCAACTCAATGCTGCGGACAACAGGTCTACCCAGCCATGAAACGGGCAACAGGTCTACCAAGCTGCGGACACCAGGTCTACCCACGGCTTGCTGCGGACACCAGGTCTACCCAGCCATGAAACGGGCAACAGGTCTACCAAGCTGCGGACACCAGGTCTACCCAGGGCATGCTGCGGACACCAGGTCTACCCAGCCATGAAACGGGCAACAGGTCTACTCACGGCTTGCTGCGGACACCAGGTCTACCCAGCCATGAAACGGGCAACAGGTCTACTCACTCAATGCTGCGGACACCAGGTCTACCCAGCCATGAAACGGGCAACAGGTCTACCAACTCAATGCTGCGGACAACAGGTCTACCCAGCCATGAAACGGGCAACAGGTCTACCAAGCTGCGGACACCAGGTCTACCCACGGCTTGCTGCGGACAACAGGTCTACCCAGGCATGAATCGGGCAACAGGTCTACCAAGCTGCGGACACCAGGTCTACCCACGGCTTGCTGCGGACAACAGGTCTACCCAGCCATGAAACGGGCAACAGGTCTACCAAGCTGCGGACACCAGGTCTACCCACGGCTTGCTGCGGACAACAGGTCTACCCAGCCATGAAACGGGCAACAGGTCTACTCACGGCTTGCTGCGGACACCAGGTCTACCCAGCCATGAATCGGGCAACAGGTCTACCAAGCTGCGGACAACAGGTCTACCCAGCCATGAAACGGGCAACAGGTCTACCAACTCAATGCTGCGGACAA
This sequence comes from Sturnus vulgaris, assembly GCF_052056855.1. NCBI lineage: Eukaryota > Metazoa > Chordata > Aves > Passeriformes > Sturnidae > Sturnus > Sturnus vulgaris. Next base: position 480,091 of record NW_028276116.1, read on the forward strand.
CAGGTCTACCCAGCCATGAAACGGGCAACAGGTCTACCAAGCTGCGGACACCAGGTCTACCCAGGGTATGCAGCGGACACCAGGTCTACCAACTCAATGCTGCGGACAACAGGTCTACCCAGCCATGAAACGGGCAACAGGTCTACCAAGCTGCGGACACCAGGTCTACCCACGGCTTGCTGCGGACACCAGGTCTACCCAGCCATGAAACGGGCAACAGGTCTACCCACTCAATGCTGCGGACAACAGGTCTACCCAGCCATGAAACGGGCAACAGGTCTACCAAGCTGCGGACACCAGGTCTACCCAGGGCATGCTGCGGACAACAGGTCTACCCAGCCATGAAACGGGCAACCGGTCTACTCACGGCTTGCTGCGGACAACAGGTCTACCCAGCCATGAAACGGGCAACAGGTCTACCAAGCTGCGGACACCAGGTCTACCCAGGGCATGCTGCGGACACCAGGTCTACCCAGCCATGAAACGGGCAACAGGTCTACCAAGCTGCGGACAACAGGTCTACCCAGCCATGAAACGGGCAACAGGTCTACCAAGCTGCGGACACCAGGTCTACCCAGCCTTGAAACGGGCAACAGGTCTACCAAGCTGCGGACACCAGGTCTACCCAGGGCATGCTGCGGACACCAGGTCTACCCAGCCATGAAACGGGCAACAGGTCTACTCACGGCTTGCTGCGGACACCAGGTCTACCCAGCCATGAAACGGGCAATAGGTCTACCAAGCTGCGGACACCAGGTCTACCCAGGGCATGCTGCGGACAACAGGTCTACCCAGCCATGAATCGGGCAACAGGTCTACTCACGGCTTGCTGCGGACACCAGGTCTACCCAGCCATGAAACGGGCAACAGGTCTACCAAGCTGCGGACACCAGGTCTACCCAGGGCATGCTGCGGACACCAGGTCTACCCACGGCTTGCTGCGGACACCAGGTCTACCCAGGCATGAATCGGGCAACAGGTCTACCAAGCTGCGGACACCAGGTCTACCCAGGGCATGCTGCGGACACCAGGTCTACCCACGGCTTGCTGCGGACAACAGGTCTACCAACTCAATGCTGCGGACAACAGGTCTACCCAGCCATGAAACGGGCAACAGGTCTACCAAGCTGCGGACACCAGGTCTACCCACGGCTTGCTGCGGACAACAGGTCTACCCAGCCATGAAACGGGCAACAGGTCTACCAAGCTGCGGACACCAGGTCTACCCAGGGCATGCTGCGGACACCAGGTCTACCCAGCCATGAAACGGGCAACAGGTCTACTCACGGCTTGCTGCGGACACCAGGTCTACCCAGCCATGAAACGGGCAACAGGTCTACTCACTCAATGCTGCGGACACCAGGTCTACCCACGGCTTGCTGCGGACAACAGGTCTACCCAGCCATGAAACGGGCAACAGGTCTACCAAGCTGCGGACACCAGGTCTACCCAGGGCATGCTGCGGACACCAGGTCTACCCACGGCTTGCTGCGGACAACAGGTCTACCAACTCAATGCTGCGGACAACAGGTCTACCCAGCCATGAAACGGGCAACAGGTCTACCAAGCTGCGGACACCAGGTCTACCCAGGGCATGCTGCGGACACCAGGTCTACCCAGCCATGAAACGGGCAACAGGTCTACTCACGGCTTGCTGCGGACACCAGGTCTACCCAGCCATGAAACGGGCAACAGGTCTACTCACTCAATGCTGCGGACACCAGGTCTACCCAGCCATGAAACGGGCAACAGGTCTACCAACTCAATGCTGCGGACAACAGGTCTACCCAGCCATGAAACGGGCAACAGGTCTACCAAGCTGCGGACACCAGGTCTACCCACGGCTTGCTGCGGACAACAGGTCTACCCAGGCATGAATCGGGCAACAGGTCTACCAAGCTGCGGACACCAGGTCTACCCACGGCTTGCTGCGGACAACAGGTCTACCCAGCCATGAAACGGGCAACAGGTCTACCAAGCTGCGGACACCAGGTCTACCCAGGGCATGCTGCGGACACCAGGTCTACCCAGCCATGAAACGGGCAACAGGTCTACCAAGCTGCGGACACCAGGTCTACCCAGGGCATGCTGCGGACACCAGGTCTACCCAGCCATGAAACGGGCAACAGGTCTACCAAGCTGCGGACACCAGGTCTACCCACGGCTTGCTGCGGACAACAGGTCTACCCAGCCATGAAACGGGCAACAGGTCTACTCACGGCTTGCTGCGGACACCAGGTCTACCCAGCCATGAATCGGGCAACAGGTCTACCAAGCTGCGGACAACAGGTCTACCCAGCCATGAAACGGGCAACAGGTCTACCAACTCAATGCTGCGGACAACAGGTCTACCCAGCCATGAAACGGGCAACAGGTCTACCAAGCTGCGGACACCAGGTCTACCCAGGGCATGCTGCGGACACCAGGTCTACGCAGCCATGAAACGGGCAACAGGTCTACCAAGCTGCGGACACCAGGTCTACCCACGGCTTGCTGCGGACAACAGGTCTACCCAGCCATGAAACGGGCAACAGGTCTACTCACGGCTTGCTGCGGACACCAGGTCTACCCAGCCATGAATCGGGCAACAGGTCTACCAAGCTGCGGACAACAGGTCTACCCAGCCATGAAACGGGCAACAGGTCTACCAACTCAATGCTGCGGACAACAGGTCTACCCAGCCATGAAACGGGCAACAGGTCTACCAAGCTGCGGACACCAGGTCTACCCAGGGTATGCAGCGGACACCAGGTCTACCAACTCAATGCTGCGGACACCAGGTCTACCCAGCCATGAAACGGGCAACAGGTCTACCAAGCTGCGGACACCAGGTCTACCCACGGCTTGCTGCGGACAACAGGTCTACCCAGCCATGAAACGGGCAACAGGTCTACTCACGGCTTGCTGCGGACACCAGGTCTACCCAGCCATGAAACGGGCAACAGGTCTACCAAGCTGCGGACACCAGGTCTACCCAGGGCATGCTGCGGACACCAGGTCTACCCAGCCATGAAACGGGCAACAGGTCTACTCACGGCTTGCTGCGGACACCAGGTCTACCCAGCCATGAATCGGGCAACAGGTCTACCAAGCTGCGGACAACAGGTCTACCCAGCCATGAAACGGGCAACAGGTCTACCAACTCAATGCTGCGGACAACAGGTCTACCCAGCCATGAAACGGGCAACAGGTCTACCAAGCTGCGGACACCAGGTCTACCCAGGGTATGCAGCGGACACCAGGTCTACCAACTCAATGCTGCGGACAACAGGTCTACCCAGGCATGAATCGGGCAACAGGTCTACCAAGCTGCGGACACCAGGTCTACCCACGGCTTGCTGCGGACACCAGGTCTACCCAGCCATGAAACGGGCAACAGGTCTACCCACTCAATGCTGCGGACAACAGGTCTACCCAGCCATGAAACGGGCAACAGGTCTACCAAGCTGCGGACACCAGGTCTACCCAGGGCATGCTGCGGACACCAGGTCTACCCAGGCATGAAACGGGCAACAGGTCTACCAAGCTGCGGACACCAGGTCTACCCAGGGCATGCTGCGGACACCAGGTCTACCCAGCCATGAAACGGGCAACAGGTCTACTCACGGCTTGCTGCGGACACCAGGTCTACCCCGCCATGAAACGGGCAACAGGTCTACCAAGCTGCGGACAACAGGTCTACCCAGCCATGAAACGGGCAACAGGTCTACCAAGCTGCGGACACCAGGTCTACCCAGGGCATGCTGCGGACACCAGGTCTACCAACTCAATGCTGCGGACAACAGGTCTACCCAGCCATGAAACGGGCAACAGGTCTACCAAGCTGCGGACACCAGGTCTACCCAGGGCATGCTGCGGACACCAGGTCTACCAACTCAATGCTGCGGACAACAGGTCTACCCAGCCATGAAACGGGCAACAGGTCTACCAAGCTGCGGACACCAGGTCTACCCAGGGCATGCTGCGGACACCAGGTCTACCAACTCAATGCTGCGGACAACAGGTCTACCCAGCCATGAATCGGGCAACAGGTCTACCAAGCTGCGGACACCAGGTCTACCCAGGGCATGCTGCGGACACCAGGTCTACCCAGCCATGAAACGGGCAACAGGTCTACTCACGGCTTGCTGCGGACACCAGGTCTACCCAGCCATGAAACGGGCAACAGGTCTACCAAGCTGCGGACAACAGGTCTACCCAGCCATGAAACGGGCAACAGGTCTACCCACTCAATGCTGCGGACACCAGGTCTACCCAGGGCATGCTGCGGACACCAGGTCTACCAACTCAATGCTGCGGACAACAGGTCTACCCAGGCATGAATCGGGCAACAGGTCTACCAGGCTGCGGACACCAGGTCTACCCACGGCTTGCTGCGGACACCAGGTCTACCCAGCCATGAAACGGGCAACAGGTCTACCAAGCTGCGGACACCAGGTCTACCCAGGGCATGCTGCGGACACCAGGTCTACCCAGCCATGAAACGGGCAACAGGTCTACTCACGGCTTGCTGCGGACACCAGGTCTACCCAGGCATGAATCGGGCAACAGGTCTACCAAGCTGCGGACACCAGGTCTACCCAGGGCATGCTGCGGACACCAGGTCTACCCAGCCATGAAACGGGCAACAGGTCTACTCACGGCTTGCTGCGGACACCAGGTCTACCCAGCCATGAAACGGGCAACAGGTCTACCAAGCTGCGGACACCAGGTCTACCCAGGGCATGCTGCGGACACCAGGTCTACCAACTCAATGCTGCGGACAACAGGTCTACCCAGCCATGAAACGGGCAACAGGTCTACCAAGCTGCGGACACCAGGTCTACCCAGGGCATGCTGCGGACACCAGGTCTACCAACTCAATGCTGCGGACAACAGGTCTACCCAGCCATGAATCGGGCAACAGGTCTACCAAGCTGCGGACACCAGGTCTACCCAGGGCATGCTGCGGACACCAGGTCTACCCAGCCATGAAACGGGCAACAGGTCTACCAAGCTGCGGACACCAGGTCTACCCAGGGCATGCTGCGGACACCAGGTCTACCCAGCCATGAAACGGGCAACAGGTCTACTCACGGCTTGCTGCGGACACCAGGTCTACCCAGCCATGAAACGGGCAACAGGTCTACCAAGCTGCGGACACCAGGTCTACCCAGGGCATGCTGCGGACACCAGGTCTACCCAGCCATGAAACGGGCAACAGGTCTACTCACGGCTTGCTGCGGACACCAGGTCTACCCAGCCATGAAACGGGCAACAGGTCTACCAAGCTGCGGACACCAGGTCTACCCAGGGCATGCTGCGGACACCAGGTCTACCAACTCAATGCTGCGGACAACAGGTCTACCCAGCCATGAAACGGGCAACAGGTCTACCAAGCTGCGGACACCAGGTCTACCCAGGGCATGCTGCGGACACCAGGTCTACCAACTCAATGCTGCGGACAACAGGTCTACCCAGCCATGAATCGGGCAACAGGTCTACCAAGCTGCGGGCACCAGGTCTACCCACGGCTTGCTGCGGACAACAGGTCTACCCAGCCATGAAACGGGCAACAGGTCTACCAAGCTGCGGACACCAGGTCTACCCAGGGCATGCTGCGGACACCAGGTCTACCCAGCTATGAAACGGGCAACAGGTCTACTCACGGCTTGCTGCGGACACCAGGTCTACCCAGCCATGAAACGGGCAACAGGTCTACCAAGCTGCGGACACCAGGTCTACCCAGGGCATGCTGCGGACACCAGGTCTACCCAGCCATGAAACGGGCAACAGGTCTACTCACGGCTTGCTGCGGACACCAGGTCTACCCAGCCATGAAACGGGCAACAGGTCTACCAAGCTGCGGACACCAGGTCTACCCAGGGCATGCTGCGGACACCAGGTCTACCCAGCCATGAAACGGGCAACAGGTCTACCAAGCTGCGGACACCAGGTCTACCCAGGGCATGCTGCGGACACCAGGTCTACCCACGGCTTGCTGCGGACAACAGGTCTACCCAGGGCATGAATCGGGCAACAGGTCTACCAAGCTGCGGACACCAGGTCTACCCAGGGCATGCTGCGGACACCAGGTCTACCCACGGCTTGCTGCGGACAACCGGTCTACCCACGGCTTGCTGCGGACAACAGGTCTACCCACTCCAAGCTGCGGACACCAGGTCTAACTACTCCATTACGCGGACAACAGGTCTACCCACTCCATGCGGCGGACAACATGTCTACCCGCTCCATGCTGCGGACACCAGGTCTGCCCACGCCGTGATGCGGACCACAGGTCTACCTTCGCCATGCTGCACGCAGCCCGGGTCGCACCGGAGCTAGGTAGACCCGGTCGCCGCGGCCGTCGCAGCGCCCTCGCCCTCGACGGCGGACCCACGCCGCCGGTCCCGGAGGCGGGTAGACCTGGTCGCCGCGGCCACGGCGGCCGCCCATCCCGGAGCCCAGTAGACCTGGCCGCCGCGGGACCGGCCAAGTTTCCCGGAGTCGTGTAGACCTGGTCGTCGCGGCCACGGCCGCCGCCGCTGCGCCTTCGCCGGCGACGGCGGTCCCACGCCACCGGCCCCGGAGCCGCGTCGACCTGGCCGCCGCGGGACGGGCCACGTTTCGCGGATCCGGGTAGACGAGGCATCCTTGTACCATCTCGGAGCCGGGGAAACCCCACAGCCTCTTAACGCTCCGGAGCCCAAGTGCTCCAGCAGCCTTGCCCCGCCCGGCAGAATCGATTTCAAGACCAAGACATATTTTCGACAACATTTTATTTCATCATTTCATTTCATTTCTTTTCATTTCATTTTATTATTTTATTTTATTTCGTTTTGTTTTGTTTTGTTTTGTTTTGATTTGATTTGATTTGTTTCATTTCCTCTTTGCCTTTTTTGAATGATTGCCTCTTCTATTTACTCGGAAAGAAAATCTTTTCCGGAAAACAAAACTCTTGCCAAATCTTATTTGTGATCCCTTTGGGCCCACAGCCGAGCTGACGGAGGGCCTGTGCCCGGTTCTCGCCCTGCTGACACACTGACCCCCCCAAACGGCGTCCTCCCTACCCCACGCCTCCTCCCCCGTCCCCCAGAGACCCTACCTACAGAGCCCCCCCCCCCACAAAACAGAACCTCACGGGCCGCAGCACAGCCAGGGGAAGCACGTACGTGCAGCGAAACTCGGCCCAAAGCCGCCGCGCCCTGGCACAACTCGCCCTGCCCCTTCCCGCCCCACGGAGGCGGCTGCATCGAGGCGACCGGCGCCGCCGTCGGCAAGCGGGTGGCCGCTTTCGGGCCGGTTCTTCCGCGGAAGGTCTGCAGAGCTCTTGGGGCCTCGGCGCGGGTTTGGGGGGCCGTGAGGGCTCGCTGTCGAGGCGCCCGGGGCCGGCACGAAGCCGCCTGCCCTCTCCCTGTCCCTGCCCCGTCTTCCGCAGCCACCCATTAACGCTGGGGGCGAGCCCGCCCTCCGCCATCAACCTCCCATGCAGCGCTTTCAGACTTTCCCCGCCCCTGCCCATTGTCGGCTGGGGGCGCCCTGCCCCCCGCCGTCAGCCTCCCTGGCAGCGCTTTCAGACTCTCTCGGGCCCCTGCCCATTGTCGGCTGGGGGCGCCCCGCCCCCCGCCCTCAGCCTCCCTGGCAGCGCTTTCAGACTGCCTCGGGCCCTGCCCATTGTCGGTTGGGGGCGCCCCGCCCCCCGCCCTCAGCCTCCCTGGCAGCGCTTTCAGACTGCCTCGGGCCCTGCCCATTGTCGGTTGGGGGCGACCCCGCCCTCCGCCATCAGCCTCCCTGGCAGCACTTTCAGCCTCTTCCTGCCCCCGCCCACGGTCCCACCGGGCAGTTTACACGGCGGCGGCGGGAGGCTGATGCCGAGGTCGGCAGGCGGAGAGCCTGGTGCACAAGCAGGGATGGCGGCGGGATGATTGGCGCCGTCTGTCCCTGGTCAAAGAAGCTCTCTGTTCAGCTTTCTCGGAGCCTTTTGCTTTGGTGGCGTTCCTTCCTCCTCCGCCCCGGCGCCGCTCAAGCCTGCGGCAGGGCGGCAGCGCGGCGGGCGGGCGGCCGGGGGGAGGGGGGAGGGGGGGGGGAGGGAGGGAGCGCGCGAGCGAGCGAGCGAGCGCGCTGCAGAAATGAAGCCCGGAGCAGGGCCGCGGTCCATTCGAGCACGGGGAGGGGGCGCGACAACGCTGCCTGCTCCTGTCGGGGAGCGCTTGGGGAAGTGGGGTGCCGGCACCATGACGGCGGAGCGGACAGGGGCCGCGGCTGGGGAAGAGGCCGGCGGAGCTCGCCAGTGGATGCTGGCGCACGGAGCCGGCAGGGACACCTGGGCACGGCTGGGACCGAAAGTCGCCCGCCTTCACGCCCCGCCTTTCGCCGGGGGGAAGAAGACGCGAGAGCAGGGCTGCCTGCTGGGCTGCCAGTGCCCGCGGTCATGCCGGACGTGCAGGCCGACCGCCGAAGGCGTGCTCGCCGCTGCAGAGACGACAAGGGGGCCGCGCGTCCGATGGAAGAGACGGGGCGCCATCGCGCGGCGGCCGGGCTGCAAGGCCGGCCGACGGTAACAGGACTACCACGCCGCGGGCGGCCAGAGACAAAGACCGGCCGAGGGCAACAGGTCTACCCAGCATTAGGCCGGCCGGTACCAGGGCCGGCCGAGGGCAACAGTTCTACCCAGCATTAGGCCAGCCGGAAAGACGGCCGGCAGAGGGCAACAGGTCTACCCAGCATTCGGCCGTCAGGTACAAAGGCCGGCCGAGGGCAACAGGTCTACCCAGCATTCGGCTGGCCGGTAACACGGCGGGCCGAGGGCAACAGGTCTACCCAGCATTAGGCCGGCCGGTAACACTGCCGGCCGAGGGCAACAGGTCTACCCAGCATTCGGCCGCCACGTCCAAAGGCCGGCCGAGGGCAACAGGTCTACCCAGCATTCGGCCGCCACGTCCAAAGGCCGGCCGAGGGCAACAGGTCTACCCAGCATTAGGCCGCCACGTCCAAAGGCCGGCCGAGGGCAACAGGTCTACCCAGCATTCGGCCGCCACGTACAAAGGCCGGCCGAGGGCAACAGGTCTACCCAGCATTCGGCCGCCACGTCCAAAGGCCGGCCGAGGGCAACAGGTCTACCCAGCATTCGGCCGCCACGTCCAAAGGCCGGCCGAGGGCAACAGGTCTACCCAGCATTCGGCCGCCACGTCCAAAGGCCGGCCGAGGGCAACAGGTCTACCCAGCATTCGGCCGCCACGTCCAAAGGCCGGCCGAGGGCAACAGGTCTACCCAGCATTAGGCCGCCACGTCCAAAGGCCGGCCGAGGGCAACAGGTCTACCCAGCATTAGGCCGGCCGGCAGAGGGCAACAGGTCTACCCAGCATTCGGCCGTCAGGTACAAAGGCCGGCCGAGGGCAACAGGTCTACCCAGCATTCGGCCGCCACGTCCAAAGGCCGGCCGAGGGCAACAGGTCTACCCAGCATTCGGCCGTCAGGTACAAAGGCCGGCCGAGGGCAACAGGTCTACCCAGCATTCGGCTGGCCGGTAACACGGCGGGCCGAGGGCAACAGGTCTACCCAGCATTAGGCCGGCCGGTAACACTGCCGGCCGAGGGCAACAGGTCTACCCAGCATTAGGCCGCCACGTCCAAAGGCCGGCCGAGGGCAACAGGTCTACCCAGCATTAGGCCGCCACGTCCAAAGGCCGGCCGAGGGCAACAGGTCTACCCAGCATTCGGCCGCCACGTCCAAAGGCCGGCCGAGGGCAACAGGTCTACCCAGCATTAGGCTGCCACGTCCAAAGGCCGGCCGAGGGCAACAGGTCTACCCAGCATTCGGCCGCCACGTCCAAAGGCCGGCCGAGGGCAACAGGTCTCCCCAGCATTAGGCCGGCCGGCAGAGGGCAACAGGTCTACCCAGCATTCGGCCGTCAGGTACAAAGGCCGGCCGA
>NW_028276116.1:505000-520000 GCF_052056855.1 Sturnus vulgaris
TTGAGTGCTCACGGGGCCACGCGGCCATCACACAGCCTGGGACGGTAAAGATGTTCCTTCCCCGGCAAGCGGAAGGAGCGACACCTCGCCTGCGACGGGAAGCGAATTGGACAGGAGACCGCCCTGCTCGAGGGACCGGACACCACCGAGACTTCGCCCGGAGGAGCCGGCCCGCCGGGGGCCCTTTCCGACGCGACCCGAAAAGCCTCATCGATCGGACGGGGACAGAAAGAAAAGCAGCCGCGGGGCAACGGGGAGCCCCCGCGGCCGCGGGTTCCTGGGACAACGGCAACGGAGCAGGGCTCCAACATGCGTGCGAGCGGGACACGTCCCCGAGAGGCCCTCCCTTGGCGCCGCCGAGCCTCCCCGACGCTCCCTAGGCCCCCGACGCCGGCGGGCCGCTTGCAACCTTCGGGATCGATCACGCAGCAGAGGAAGAGAGCGGGGGGTGCCGCCACCCGCCCGCGGGCCGCAAGACAACGGAAAACGGAGCAGCTGCCACCGACCACGCCGCGGGCCACCGGCTTTCGCCCGCCTCGCAGCGATCGGCTTCCCACCCGGAAAAAAAGCCGGGGGGAAGGGCAAGCCACCGCACCAAAAAAAAAACTAAAAAAAAAGCACGCCATGCGTCGCACGACCCGTGCTAGCCACGGGGGTCACGAGCCAGGGGTGGGGGCGAGAACGCGCCTCTCAACTCCTCCCGTAAAACCCCTCCAACCACCGGACATACGGTCTCTTTTCTCACTCGCCAACACAGCCAGCCCTTCTCTCTCGCCTTTCGCTTTCGCTTCGGTGGCGGCCCGTGACCCTTCGTCAGCGCGCGCTTCTCGGTGCCGCGGCTTAGGGCCGCGAGAGAAAAAGAACGGAGGCCGGGCGGGCACCCCCACACTGCCCCGCACACCGGCACGCTTTAATAAAAAAGAACGGAGCCGCTCGCAAAACCCAGCCCCCGCCGGCAACGGCAACCACGGCAGCCGGGGCAGGCCAGACACCACGGGCCGCCCCGGCACGGTGCCTCGATCGCGCCCGGCCGATACCGAGAAAGGGCGAGGCGCCGCCGCCCCGCCCACGACACACTCTCGGGGGCTCACTCGCTCGCTCGCTCTCTGTTGGGTTGCGGGGTCCGTCCTGGGGGGGGGACACGGCCGGCCACCGCGGCCGACCGCCGCCCCGGAAAAATTCTGCCCGCTACACGCGGGTCCCCGGCTTAGGGCCGAGGAAGGGGGACGACTTCAACAACACACGGCAGGGCCGGACACTCCCGTCACCGAGCCCCCCTTCGCAGGCAAGCAAGCGAAGCCGAGAGGCGAGGCCACACGCCCCACTGCATGTCCCCCGCTGCCCTTTCGATACGGACACAACTCTGGCAACACAGGTCGGGAGCGGGAAACGAGGCGCAGCCAACCTCGGCCAAGCGAGCCACGCCCGGGGGGCTCTCGGGGAGGGGGGCCAGGGAAAGCCCGGGCAGGCTCAACACAACCCCGGGCCGGCCCCACAGAAATCCAGCCCCGGCTGCCGGCCACCAGCGTGCACCGGGACCGACAGCCGAAGAAATGCCGCACCCGGCGAGCGGGCGGGGCCCCGGCTTAAGGCCGGGCAGAAAAGGGGCGAGGCGCCGCCGCCTCGCCCGCCACCATCCCCGGGGGAGCGAGCGGGCGCCCGGCTCCCCGTTGTCACGAAACCGGCAGCAGCCGGGCCGGAGCGGGACACACTCGCGGCTTTCTCGCCCTCTCTCTGGGCCTTTTTCTCGCTTCTCCCCCGCCTGGAACAACGCAGCCTCGCCTGGGCCGGGGGAGCGCGGTGGCTCTCGGATCGCATCGCTCTCTCTGGGGGCTTTCTCGCTTCTCCCCCGGACTGAACCCGCAGCCTCGGCCTGGGCCGGGGAGCGGCTCTCGGATCGCATCGGTCTCTCTGGGGGCTTTCTCGCTTCTCCCCCGACTGAGCACGCAGCCTCGCCTGGGCCGGGGAGCGGCTCTCGGATCGCATCGGTCTCTCTCTCTGGGCTAACCTGTCCCAGTCGAACTGGGTAAGACGGGAAGCCGGACGAAGCCACGCGACTCGCCCCGACATCGGCGGTGTTCTTCTGGCCCTGGCGACCGCACGCGCGTCCGCCCTTCTCCGCCACGGACACAGGCACGGCAACAGCCTGTGGGGATACGGCCCGTCACCTCGTTCCCATAATACGGACAGATGGGCCCGAAGCGGCGGAGGCCGGAAAGAGAACCGATGTACGTGACCGAGGGGGCGCAGTGGCGCACGCCGCCTTCTACGATGACATAGCCGGAGGCAGCGAGAAACAGCGACCCCTTGGAGTACTTCCAGGCCGGCGGCGGACAACAGGTCTACCAGCCATGAAACGGGCAACAGGTCTACCGACGGCTTGCTGCGGACAACAGGTCTACCCAGCCATGAAACGGGCAACAGGTCGACCAAGCTGCGGACAACAGGTCTACCCAGGGCATGCTGCGGACACCAGGTCTACCCACGGCTTGCTGCGGACAACAGGTCTACCCAGGCATGAATCGGGCAACAGGTCTACCAAGCTGCGGACACCAGGTCTACCCACGGCATGCTGCGGACAACAGGTCTACCCACGGCTTGCTGCGGACACCAGGTCTACCCAGCCATGAAACGGGCAACAGGTCTACCCACTCAATGCTGCGGACACCAGGTCTACCCAGCCATGAAACGGGCAACAGGTCTACCAAGCTGCGGACACCAGGTCTACCCAGGGCATGCTGCGGACACCAGGTCTACCCACTCAATGCTACGGACAACAGGTCTACCCAGCCATGAAACGGGCAACAGGTCTACCAAGCTGCGGACAACAGGTCTACCCAGGGCATGCTGCGGACACCAGGTCTACCCACGGCTTGCTGCGGACAACAGGTCTACCCAGCTGCGGACACCAGGTCTACCCAGGGCATGAAACGGGCAACAGGTCTACCAAGCTGCGGACACCAGGTCTACCCAGGGCATGCTGCGGACACCAGGTCTACCCACGGCTTGCTGCGGACAACAGGTCTACCCAGCCATGAAACGGGCAACAGGTCTACCAAGCTGCGGACACCAGGTCTACCCAGGGCATGCTGCGGACACCAGGTCTACCCACGGCTTGCTGCGGACACCAGGTCTACCCAGCCATGAAACGGGCAACAGGTCTACCAAGCTGCGGACACCAGGTCTACCCAGGGCATGCTGCGGACACCAGGTCTACCAACTCAATGCTGCGGACAACAGGTCTACCCAGCCATGAAACGGGCAACAGGTCTACCAAGCTGCGGACACCAGGTCTACCCAGGGTATGCAGCGGACACCAGGTCTACCAACTCAATGCTGCGGACAACAGGTCTACCCAGCCATGAAACGGGCAACAGGTCTACCAAGCTGCGGACACCAGGTCTACCCACGGCTTGCTGCGGACACCAGGTCTACCCAGCCATGAAACGGGCAACAGGTCTACCCACTCAATGCTGCGGACAACAGGTCTACCCAGCCATGAAACGGGCAACAGGTCTACCAAGCTGCGGACACCAGGTCTACCCAGGGCATGCTGCGGACAACAGGTCTACCCAGCCATGAAACGGGCAACAGGTCTACCCACGGCTTGCTGCGGACAACAGGTCTACCCAGGCATGAAACGGGCAACAGGTCTACCAAGCTGCGGACACCAGGTCTACCCAGGGCATGCTGCGGACACCAGGTCTACCCAGCCATGAAACGGGCAACAGGTCTACTCACGGCTTGCTGCGGACACCAGGTCTACCCAGCCATGAAACGGGCAACAGGTCTACCAAGCTGCGGACACCAGGTCTACCCAGCCTTGAAACGGGCAACAGGTCTACCAAGCTGCGGACACCAGGTCTACCCAGGGCATGCTGCGGACACCAGGTCTACCCAGCCATGAAACGGGCAACAGGTCTACTCACGGCTTGCTGCGGACACCAGGTCTACCAAGGGCATGCTGCGGACACCAGGTCTACCCAGCCATGAATCGGGCAACAGGTCTACTCACGGCTTGCTGCGGACACCAGGTCTACCCAGCCATGAAACGGGCAACAGGTCTACCAAGCTGCGGACACCAGGTCTACCCAGGGCATGCTGCGGACACCAGGTCTACCCACGGCTTGCTGCGGACAACAGGTCTACCCAGGCATGAATCGGGCAACAGGTCTACCAAGCTGCGGACACCAGGTCTACCCAGGGCATGCTGCGGACACCAGGTCTACCCACGGCTTGCTGCGGACAACAGGTCTACCAACTCAATGCTGCGGACAACAGGTCTACCCAGCCATGAAACGGGCAACAGGTCTACCAAGCTGCGGACACCAGGTCTACCCACGGCTTGCTGCGGACACCAGGTCTACCCAGCCATGAAACGGGCAACAGGTCTACCAAGCTGCGGACACCAGGTCTACCCAGGGCATGCTGCGGACACCAGGTCTACCCAGCCATGAAACGGGCAACAGGTCTACTCACGGCTTGCTGCGGACACCAGGTCTACCCAGCCATGAAACGGGCAACAGGTCTACTCACTCAATGCTGCGGACACCAGGTCTACCCAGCCATGAAACGGGCAACAGGTCTACCAACTCAATGCTGCGGACAACAGGTCTACCCAGCCATGAAACGGGCAACAGGTCTACCAAGCTGCGGACACCAGGTCTACCCACGGCTTGCTGCGGACAACAGGTCTACCCAGGCATGAATCGGGCAACAGGTCTACCAAGCTGCGGACACCAGGTCTACCCACGGCTTGCTGCGGACAACAGGTCTACCCAGCCATGAAACGGGCAACAGGTCTACCAAGCTGCGGACACCAGGTCTACCCACGGCTTGCTGCGGACAACAGGTCTACCCAGCCATGAAACGGGCAACAGGTCTACTCACGGCTTGCTGCGGACACCAGGTCTACCCAGCCATGAATCGGGCAACAGGTCTACCAAGCTGCGGACAACAGGTCTACCCAGCCATGAAACGGGCAACAGGTCTACCAACTCAATGCTGCGGACAACAGGTCTACCCAGCCATGAAACGGGCAACAGGTCTACCAAGCTGCGGACACCAGGTCTACCCAGGGTATGCAGCGGACACCAGGTCTACCAACTCAATGCTGCGGACAACAGGTCTACCCAGCCATGAAACGGGCAACAGGTCTACCAAGCTGCGGACACCAGGTCTACCCACGGCTTGCTGCGGACACCAGGTCTACCCAGCCATGAAACGGGCAACAGGTCTACCCACTCAATGCTGCGGACAACAGGTCTACCCAGCCATGAAACGGGCAACAGGTCTACCAAGCTGCGGACACCAGGTCTACCCAGGGCATGCTGCGGACAACAGGTCTACCCAGCCATGAAACGGGCAACCGGTCTACTCACGGCTTGCTGCGGACAACAGGTCTACCCAGCCATGAAACGGGCAACAGGTCTACCAAGCTGCGGACACCAGGTCTACCCAGGGCATGCTGCGGACACCAGGTCTACCCAGCCATGAAACGGGCAACAGGTCTACCAAGCTGCGGACAACAGGTCTACCCAGGCATGAATCGGGCAACAGGTCTACCAAGCTGCGGACACCAGGTCTACCCAGCCTTGAAACGGGCAACAGGTCTACCAAGCTGCGGACACCAGGTCTACCCAGGGCATGCTGCGGACACCAGGTCTACCCAGCCATGAAACGGGCAACAGGTCTACTCACGGCTTGCTGCGGACACCAGGTCTACCCAGCCATCACGGCTTGCTGCGGACACCAGGTCTACCCAGCCATGAAACGGGCAACAGGTCTACCCACTCAATGCTGCGGACAACAGGTCTACCCAGCCATGAAACGGGCAACAGGTCTACCAAGCTGCGGACACCAGGTCTACCCAGGGCATGCTGCGGACAACAGGTCTACCCAGCCATGAAACGGGCAACCGGTCTACTCACGGCTTGCTGCGGACAACAGGTCTACCCAGCCATGAAACGGGCAACAGGTCTACCAAGCTGCGGACACCAGGTCTACCCAGGGCATGCTGCGGACACCAGGTCTACCCAGCCATGAAACGGGCAACAGGTCTACCAAGCTGCGGACAACAGGTCTACCCAGCCATGAAACGGGCAACAGGTCTACCAAGCTGCGGACACCAGGTCTACCCAGCCTTGAAACGGGCAACAGGTCTACCAAGCTGCGGACACCAGGTCTACCCAGGGCATGCTGCGGACACCAGGTCTACCCAGCCATGAAACGGGCAACAGGTCTACTCACGGCTTGCTGCGGACACCAGGTCTACCCAGCCATGAAACGGGCAATAGGTCTACCAAGCTGCGGACACCAGGTCTACCCAGGGCATGCTGCGGACAACAGGTCTACCCAGCCATGAATCGGGCAACAGGTCTACTCACGGCTTGCTGCGGACACCAGGTCTACCCAGCCATGAAACGGGCAACAGGTCTACCAAGCTGCGGACACCAGGTCTACCCAGGGCATGCTGCGGACACCAGGTCTACCCACGGCTTGCTGCGGACACCAGGTCTACCCAGGCATGAATCGGGCAACAGGTCTACCAAGCTGCGGACACCAGGTCTACCCAGGGCATGCTGCGGACACCAGGTCTACCCACGGCTTGCTGCGGACAACAGGTCTACCAACTCAATGCTGCGGACAACAGGTCTACCCAGCCATGAAACGGGCAACAGGTCTACCAAGCTGCGGACACCAGGTCTACCCACGGCTTGCTGCGGACAACAGGTCTACCCAGCCATGAAACGGGCAACAGGTCTACCAAGCTGCGGACACCAGGTCTACCCAGGGCATGCTGCGGACACCAGGTCTACCCAGCCATGAAACGGGCAACAGGTCTACTCACGGCTTGCTGCGGACACCAGGTCTACCCAGCCATGAAACGGGCAACAGGTCTACTCACTCAATGCTGCGGACACCAGGTCTACCCACGGCTTGCTGCGGACAACAGGTCTACCCAGCCATGAAACGGGCAACAGGTCTACCAAGCTGCGGACACCAGGTCTACCCAGGGCATGCTGCGGACACCAGGTCTACCCAGCCATGAAACGGGCAACAGGTCTAC
The DNA here is from genome assembly GCF_052056855.1 of Sturnus vulgaris. Classification (NCBI taxonomy): domain Eukaryota; kingdom Metazoa; phylum Chordata; class Aves; order Passeriformes; family Sturnidae; genus Sturnus; species Sturnus vulgaris. The sequence continues at coordinate 512,070 of NW_028276116.1, forward strand.
CAAGCTGCGGACACCAGGTCTACCCAGGGCATGCTGCGGACACCAGGTCTACCCAGCCATGAAACGGGCAACAGGTCTACCAAGCTGCGGACACCAGGTCTACCCACGGCTTGCTGCGGACAACAGGTCTACCCAGCCATGAAACGGGCAACAGGTCTACTCACGGCTTGCTGCGGACACCAGGTCTACCCAGCCATGAATCGGGCAACAGGTCTACCAAGCTGCGGACAACAGGTCTACCCAGCCATGAAACGGGCAACAGGTCTACCAACTCAATGCTGCGGACAACAGGTCTACCCAGCCATGAAACGGGCAACAGGTCTACCAAGCTGCGGACACCAGGTCTACCCAGGGCATGCTGCGGACACCAGGTCTACGCAGCCATGAAACGGGCAACAGGTCTACCAAGCTGCGGACACCAGGTCTACCCACGGCTTGCTGCGGACAACAGGTCTACCCAGCCATGAAACGGGCAACAGGTCTACTCACGGCTTGCTGCGGACACCAGGTCTACCCAGCCATGAATCGGGCAACAGGTCTACCAAGCTGCGGACAACAGGTCTACCCAGCCATGAAACGGGCAACAGGTCTACCAACTCAATGCTGCGGACAACAGGTCTACCCAGCCATGAAACGGGCAACAGGTCTACCAAGCTGCGGACACCAGGTCTACCCAGGGTATGCAGCGGACACCAGGTCTACCAACTCAATGCTGCGGACACCAGGTCTACCCAGCCATGAAACGGGCAACAGGTCTACCAAGCTGCGGACACCAGGTCTACCCACGGCTTGCTGCGGACAACAGGTCTACCCAGCCATGAAACGGGCAACAGGTCTACTCACGGCTTGCTGCGGACACCAGGTCTACCCAGCCATGAAACGGGCAACAGGTCTACCAAGCTGCGGACACCAGGTCTACCCAGGGCATGCTGCGGACACCAGGTCTACCCAGCCATGAAACGGGCAACAGGTCTACTCACGGCTTGCTGCGGACACCAGGTCTACCCAGCCATGAATCGGGCAACAGGTCTACCAAGCTGCGGACAACAGGTCTACCCAGCCATGAAACGGGCAACAGGTCTACCAACTCAATGCTGCGGACAACAGGTCTACCCAGCCATGAAACGGGCAACAGGTCTACCAAGCTGCGGACACCAGGTCTACCCAGGGTATGCAGCGGACACCAGGTCTACCAACTCAATGCTGCGGACAACAGGTCTACCCAGGCATGAATCGGGCAACAGGTCTACCAAGCTGCGGACACCAGGTCTACCCACGGCTTGCTGCGGACACCAGGTCTACCCAGCCATGAAACGGGCAACAGGTCTACCCACTCAATGCTGCGGACAACAGGTCTACCCAGCCATGAAACGGGCAACAGGTCTACCAAGCTGCGGACACCAGGTCTACCCAGGGCATGCTGCGGACACCAGGTCTACCCAGGCATGAAACGGGCAACAGGTCTACCAAGCTGCGGACACCAGGTCTACCCAGGGCATGCTGCGGACACCAGGTCTACCCAGCCATGAAACGGGCAACAGGTCTACTCACGGCTTGCTGCGGACACCAGGTCTACCCCGCCATGAAACGGGCAACAGGTCTACCAAGCTGCGGACAACAGGTCTACCCAGCCATGAAACGGGCAACAGGTCTACCAAGCTGCGGACACCAGGTCTACCCAGGGCATGCTGCGGACACCAGGTCTACCAACTCAATGCTGCGGACAACAGGTCTACCCAGCCATGAAACGGGCAACAGGTCTACCAAGCTGCGGACACCAGGTCTACCCAGGGCATGCTGCGGACACCAGGTCTACCAACTCAATGCTGCGGACAACAGGTCTACCCAGCCATGAAACGGGCAACAGGTCTACCAAGCTGCGGACACCAGGTCTACCCAGGGCATGCTGCGGACACCAGGTCTACCAACTCAATGCTGCGGACAACAGGTCTACCCAGCCATGAATCGGGCAACAGGTCTACCAAGCTGCGGACACCAGGTCTACCCAGGGCATGCTGCGGACACCAGGTCTACCCAGCCATGAAACGGGCAACAGGTCTACTCACGGCTTGCTGCGGACACCAGGTCTACCCAGCCATGAAACGGGCAACAGGTCTACCAAGCTGCGGACAACAGGTCTACCCAGCCATGAAACGGGCAACAGGTCTACCCACTCAATGCTGCGGACACCAGGTCTACCCAGGGCATGCTGCGGACACCAGGTCTACCAACTCAATGCTGCGGACAACAGGTCTACCCAGGCATGAATCGGGCAACAGGTCTACCAGGCTGCGGACACCAGGTCTACCCACGGCTTGCTGCGGACACCAGGTCTACCCAGCCATGAAACGGGCAACAGGTCTACCAAGCTGCGGACACCAGGTCTACCCAGGGCATGCTGCGGACACCAGGTCTACCCAGCCATGAAACGGGCAACAGGTCTACTCACGGCTTGCTGCGGACACCAGGTCTACCCAGGCATGAATCGGGCAACAGGTCTACCAAGCTGCGGACACCAGGTCTACCCAGGGCATGCTGCGGACACCAGGTCTACCCAGCCATGAAACGGGCAACAGGTCTACTCACGGCTTGCTGCGGACACCAGGTCTACCCAGCCATGAAACGGGCAACAGGTCTACCAAGCTGCGGACACCAGGTCTACCCAGGGCATGCTGCGGACACCAGGTCTACCAACTCAATGCTGCGGACAACAGGTCTACCCAGCCATGAAACGGGCAACAGGTCTACCAAGCTGCGGACACCAGGTCTACCCAGGGCATGCTGCGGACACCAGGTCTACCAACTCAATGCTGCGGACAACAGGTCTACCCAGCCATGAATCGGGCAACAGGTCTACCAAGCTGCGGACACCAGGTCTACCCAGGGCATGCTGCGGACACCAGGTCTACCCAGCCATGAAACGGGCAACAGGTCTACCAAGCTGCGGACACCAGGTCTACCCAGGGCATGCTGCGGACACCAGGTCTACCCAGCCATGAAACGGGCAACAGGTCTACTCACGGCTTGCTGCGGACACCAGGTCTACCCAGCCATGAAACGGGCAACAGGTCTACCAAGCTGCGGACACCAGGTCTACCCAGGGCATGCTGCGGACACCAGGTCTACCCAGCCATGAAACGGGCAACAGGTCTACTCACGGCTTGCTGCGGACACCAGGTCTACCCAGCCATGAAACGGGCAACAGGTCTACCAAGCTGCGGACACCAGGTCTACCCAGGGCATGCTGCGGACACCAGGTCTACCAACTCAATGCTGCGGACAACAGGTCTACCCAGCCATGAAACGGGCAACAGGTCTACCAAGCTGCGGACACCAGGTCTACCCAGGGCATGCTGCGGACACCAGGTCTACCAACTCAATGCTGCGGACAACAGGTCTACCCAGCCATGAATCGGGCAACAGGTCTACCAAGCTGCGGGCACCAGGTCTACCCACGGCTTGCTGCGGACAACAGGTCTACCCAGCCATGAAACGGGCAACAGGTCTACCAAGCTGCGGACACCAGGTCTACCCAGGGCATGCTGCGGACACCAGGTCTACCCAGCTATGAAACGGGCAACAGGTCTACTCACGGCTTGCTGCGGACACCAGGTCTACCCAGCCATGAAACGGGCAACAGGTCTACCAAGCTGCGGACACCAGGTCTACCCAGGGCATGCTGCGGACACCAGGTCTACCCAGCCATGAAACGGGCAACAGGTCTACTCACGGCTTGCTGCGGACACCAGGTCTACCCAGCCATGAAACGGGCAACAGGTCTACCAAGCTGCGGACACCAGGTCTACCCAGGGCATGCTGCGGACACCAGGTCTACCCAGCCATGAAACGGGCAACAGGTCTACCAAGCTGCGGACACCAGGTCTACCCAGGGCATGCTGCGGACACCAGGTCTACCCACGGCTTGCTGCGGACAACAGGTCTACCCAGGGCATGAATCGGGCAACAGGTCTACCAAGCTGCGGACACCAGGTCTACCCAGGGCATGCTGCGGACACCAGGTCTACCCACGGCTTGCTGCGGACAACCGGTCTACCCACGGCTTGCTGCGGACAACAGGTCTACCCACTCCAAGCTGCGGACACCAGGTCTAACTACTCCATTACGCGGACAACAGGTCTACCCACTCCATGCGGCGGACAACATGTCTACCCGCTCCATGCTGCGGACACCAGGTCTGCCCACGCCGTGATGCGGACCACAGGTCTACCTTCGCCATGCTGCACGCAGCCCGGGTCGCACCGGAGCTAGGTAGACCCGGTCGCCGCGGCCGTCGCAGCGCCCTCGCCCTCGACGGCGGACCCACGCCGCCGGTCCCGGAGGCGGGTAGACCTGGTCGCCGCGGCCACGGCGGCCGCCCATCCCGGAGCCCAGTAGACCTGGCCGCCGCGGGACCGGCCAAGTTTCCCGGAGTCGTGTAGACCTGGTCGTCGCGGCCACGGCCGCCGCCGCTGCGCCTTCGCCGGCGACGGCGGTCCCACGCCACCGGCCCCGGAGCCGCGTCGACCTGGCCGCCGCGGGACGGGCCACGTTTCGCGGATCCGGGTAGACGAGGCATCCTTGTACCATCTCGGAGCCGGGGAAACCCCACAGCCTCTTAACGCTCCGGAGCCCAAGTGCTCCAGCAGCCTTGCCCCGCCCGGCAGAATCGATTTCAAGACCAAGACATATTTTCGACAACATTTTATTTCATCATTTCATTTCATTTCTTTTCATTTCATTTTATTATTTTATTTTATTTCGTTTTGTTTTGTTTTGTTTTGTTTTGATTTGATTTGATTTGTTTCATTTCCTCTTTGCCTTTTTTGAATGATTGCCTCTTCTATTTACTCGGAAAGAAAATCTTTTCCGGAAAACAAAACTCTTGCCAAATCTTATTTGTGATCCCTTTGGGCCCACAGCCGAGCTGACGGAGGGCCTGTGCCCGGTTCTCGCCCTGCTGACACACTGACCCCCCCAAACGGCGTCCTCCCTACCCCACGCCTCCTCCCCCGTCCCCCAGAGACCCTACCTACAGAGCCCCCCCCCCCACAAAACAGAACCTCACGGGCCGCAGCACAGCCAGGGGAAGCACGTACGTGCAGCGAAACTCGGCCCAAAGCCGCCGCGCCCTGGCACAACTCGCCCTGCCCCTTCCCGCCCCACGGAGGCGGCTGCATCGAGGCGACCGGCGCCGCCGTCGGCAAGCGGGTGGCCGCTTTCGGGCCGGTTCTTCCGCGGAAGGTCTGCAGAGCTCTTGGGGCCTCGGCGCGGGTTTGGGGGGCCGTGAGGGCTCGCTGTCGAGGCGCCCGGGGCCGGCACGAAGCCGCCTGCCCTCTCCCTGTCCCTGCCCCGTCTTCCGCAGCCACCCATTAACGCTGGGGGCGAGCCCGCCCTCCGCCATCAACCTCCCATGCAGCGCTTTCAGACTTTCCCCGCCCCTGCCCATTGTCGGCTGGGGGCGCCCTGCCCCCCGCCGTCAGCCTCCCTGGCAGCGCTTTCAGACTCTCTCGGGCCCCTGCCCATTGTCGGCTGGGGGCGCCCCGCCCCCCGCCCTCAGCCTCCCTGGCAGCGCTTTCAGACTGCCTCGGGCCCTGCCCATTGTCGGTTGGGGGCGCCCCGCCCCCCGCCCTCAGCCTCCCTGGCAGCGCTTTCAGACTGCCTCGGGCCCTGCCCATTGTCGGTTGGGGGCGACCCCGCCCTCCGCCATCAGCCTCCCTGGCAGCACTTTCAGCCTCTTCCTGCCCCCGCCCACGGTCCCACCGGGCAGTTTACACGGCGGCGGCGGGAGGCTGATGCCGAGGTCGGCAGGCGGAGAGCCTGGTGCACAAGCAGGGATGGCGGCGGGATGATTGGCGCCGTCTGTCCCTGGTCAAAGAAGCTCTCTGTTCAGCTTTCTCGGAGCCTTTTGCTTTGGTGGCGTTCCTTCCTCCTCCGCCCCGGCGCCGCTCAAGCCTGCGGCAGGGCGGCAGCGCGGCGGGCGGGCGGCCGGGGGGAGGGGGGAGGGGGGGGGGAGGGAGGGAGCGCGCGAGCGAGCGAGCGAGCGCGCTGCAGAAATGAAGCCCGGAGCAGGGCCGCGGTCCATTCGAGCACGGGGAGGGGGCGCGACAACGCTGCCTGCTCCTGTCGGGGAGCGCTTGGGGAAGTGGGGTGCCGGCACCATGACGGCGGAGCGGACAGGGGCCGCGGCTGGGGAAGAGGCCGGCGGAGCTCGCCAGTGGATGCTGGCGCACGGAGCCGGCAGGGACACCTGGGCACGGCTGGGACCGAAAGTCGCCCGCCTTCACGCCCCGCCTTTCGCCGGGGGGAAGAAGACGCGAGAGCAGGGCTGCCTGCTGGGCTGCCAGTGCCCGCGGTCATGCCGGACGTGCAGGCCGACCGCCGAAGGCGTGCTCGCCGCTGCAGAGACGACAAGGGGGCCGCGCGTCCGATGGAAGAGACGGGGCGCCATCGCGCGGCGGCCGGGCTGCAAGGCCGGCCGACGGTAACAGGACTACCACGCCGCGGGCGGCCAGAGACAAAGACCGGCCGAGGGCAACAGGTCTACCCAGCATTAGGCCGGCCGGTACCAGGGCCGGCCGAGGGCAACAGTTCTACCCAGCATTAGGCCAGCCGGAAAGACGGCCGGCAGAGGGCAACAGGTCTACCCAGCATTCGGCCGTCAGGTACAAAGGCCGGCCGAGGGCAACAGGTCTACCCAGCATTCGGCTGGCCGGTAACACGGCGGGCCGAGGGCAACAGGTCTACCCAGCATTAGGCCGGCCGGTAACACTGCCGGCCGAGGGCAACAGGTCTACCCAGCATTCGGCCGCCACGTCCAAAGGCCGGCCGAGGGCAACAGGTCTACCCAGCATTCGGCCGCCACGTCCAAAGGCCGGCCGAGGGCAACAGGTCTACCCAGCATTAGGCCGCCACGTCCAAAGGCCGGCCGAGGGCAACAGGTCTACCCAGCATTCGGCCGCCACGTACAAAGGCCGGCCGAGGGCAACAGGTCTACCCAGCATTCGGCCGCCACGTCCAAAGGCCGGCCGAGGGCAACAGGTCTACCCAGCATTCGGCCGCCACGTCCAAAGGCCGGCCGAGGGCAACAGGTCTACCCAGCATTCGGCCGCCACGTCCAAAGGCCGGCCGAGGGCAACAGGTCTACCCAGCATTCGGCCGCCACGTCCAAAGGCCGGCCGAGGGCAACAGGTCTACCCAGCATTAGGCCGCCACGTCCAAAGGCCGGCCGAGGGCAACAGGTCTACCCAGCATTAGGCCGGCCGGCAGAGGGCAACAGGTCTACCCAGCATTCGGCCGTCAGGTACAAAGGCCGGCCGAGGGCAACAGGTCTACCCAGCATTCGGCCGCCACGTCCAAAGGCCGGCCGAGGGCAACAGGTCTACCCAGCATTCGGCCGTCAGGTACAAAGGCCGGCCGAGGGCAACAGGTCTACCCAGCATTCGGCTGGCCGGTAACACGGCGGGCCGAGGGCAACAGGTCTACCCAGCATTAGGCCGGCCGGTAACACTGCCGGCCGAGGGCAACAGGTCTACCCAGCATTAGGCCGCCACGTCCAAAGGCCGGCCGAGGGCAACAGGTCTACCCAGCATTAGGCCGCCACGTCCAAAGGCCGGCCGAGGGCAACAGGTCTACCCAGCATTCGGCCGCCACGTCCAAAGGCCGGCCGAGGGCAACAGGTCTACCCAGCATTAGGCTGCCACGTCCAAAGGCCGGCCGAGGGCAACAGGTCTACCCAGCATTCGGCCGCCACGTCCAAAGGCCGGCCGAGGGCAACAGGTCTCCCCAGCATTAGGCCGGCCGGCAGAGGGCAACAGGTCTACCCAGCATTCGGCCGTCAGGTACAAAGGCCGGCCGAGGGCAACAGGTCTACCCAGCATTAGGCCGGCCGGTAACACTGCCGGCCGAGGGCAACAGGTCTACCCAGCATTAGG
>NW_028276116.1:525000-527500 GCF_052056855.1 Sturnus vulgaris
AAAATTTACAATTCCACGGCCTTGGGACACTAATTTGGTCCAATTTTTAAATTCATTCTTTCTCCAATTGCACGGTTTTGGAAATTTAGATTTCAGGGTCGGTGCTTCCCATTCCGAAGTTGTGCCTGCACTATTAGATGGTATGTTCAGCGGTGGAGCTTCCCAAATTGAAGGTATCTTCTCCCCGTCCCCTCCAGCTTGAATCCACAGTTTCTTATGCATCTGTTCCATTTGATCTTTCTCCAGGAACTTCTTCATCGTTTCATCCGAAGACTGCGCGATCCGATGCAGCCTCCGGGCTTGCACGCTGGGGATCAGTCCTGCCAACTTGGTGATGCCCAAACCGCCGTCCCTCGTGCTCGAGTACAAGATGGCATCGCAGGTGCACGAGGGTAGATGCAGCCAGTCCTTGACCGTTGTTCGGATTTTCTGGTCAAGGGCCTCGAGGAACCCTGCTTTCAGTTCTGAGTGGTCTGCTAGGTAGGTCAGTCGAGGGATGGTGTATGTTTTGAGGATATCAATTTTCTGTAGAGGTTTGAGTGGAGCTTGATCAATTCTCTGAAGCCAGAGTTCTAGTTTTGTGGAGAGGTTGGATTTCGCTAACCCAGTCCAGGGGTCAATCTGCAGGCCGAGGTATTTTTCCGATTCTCCGGGGTCAATCATGTTCAGGGGTGTGCCGTTGACGGTCCAAGCAGCGCAGTTATTGATGGTGTAAGAGTCTTTTGTGGGCTTGATGTAAAAGCCGTGGCACTTTTCTCCCTGTGTTCTGAGACCGGTAAGATTGCAAAAGGTCTCTAATATCCTGATGTTTGTCTTCATGTCTTCCCAGGAGTCACTCAACAAGACCAGATCGTCCGCAAATGCCATCGCTGTGATGCTGTTCCCTTCTCGGTGGTATCCCTTGCCCTTCTCTTCCAGCTTGCATAACAGGGGGTCCATCGCCAGGTTAAATAAAAGGGGTGACAGCGGGTCACCCTGTTTTACCCCAACCCGGATCTGGATTTTATCTGTGTGTGTGTTTTTCTTTGTGGTGATATACGTACAGATGTTGTGGTACATATTGCTCACCAGTCCGACGATGTGGGGGTCCACTCCCCTTTGTTGCAAAGCGTGTATGATGTGCTGGTGGCTTACGGTGTCAAAAGCCTTGGCGATGTCCACAAATACAACACCCAGTGGTCTGTGTTCTCTTTTGGCCGACCGAATTATGGTTTGCAGGAGTTTCAGGTTTTCAGAGCATCCCGCCGCTCTAATGAAGCCTCTTTGCCTTGGGTTGAGGGGGCACGCTTTGCTCATCCTAGCTGTTACAATCCTGGAGAACAGTCTTAACAAGATAGAACCAATCGTGATAGGTCTCCAGTTATTAACGTCCTTTAGGCGCTCCGGTGTTGTCAATTTAGGGATTAAAACAGTCCTGCACCCCCTCACCATGTCCGGGATTTTTCCAGATGTTAACCATAAATTGAAGATCTCCGTGGTCCGGGAATACTCGGGATCCATCTTCTTGATGTCCCCAAGAGTAATCCCATCTGGACCTGGAGCTGAGCCCTTGCTCATCTCCTGCACATTTTTCTCAATCTCTTTTGCCGTAATTAAATCTCTGAAAGCACTATTGTCGGCTTTCCCAGTAATTTGAAAGTCCCCAAGGCTCTCGAATTTTCCAGGTGTTTCCCATCTGGCTTTAAAAACCGAATAAATTTCACCGGGTGGAATATTACAGGACAAACATTCCATATCGTCCAAAATAATTTTTGCCAGTTTTCCCCTGTCAAGATGGAATAATCGCTGGAAGCGAAGATAATCACCTCTCTTAATTGCTCTCTCTTTCATCCACTTCTGAAACGGTCTCCTTGGTTGCTTCTTCCGGGCCCCCATTGTTCTCTTATCTCGGGTTGCTGTTCTTATCTGGCTTATCGATTCCAGGCATCCAAAGCAGTCCTGCGCTGCTTCATCGATGATTGGCTGCATGTCCTGGCCTTCCAGCAACTGCTTGAATGCCCAGGGGAAGGTGTTAATTGTCCCAGCTGATAAGCGTTCCCCGAGTGTCCGCTGATAATGGGCCTGCAGCTGCTGATTGGTGGTTCCCTTTCGTCCGTTACCCTCCTCCAGATGGTGCCTTATCTTGCCCATTGTTCTCCCGCCAGCTGGCTTCCTGGACGGTTGGCTCTTATCAGGTCCATTGTCAACGGTTCCTGCCTGAGGTTGATGACTCATCTCAGGTTCCTCTTTCAGGCCCTCGGCCGCTCTTTGATGTTCCTCTGCTGGTTTCCTGGGAAGCAATCTTCTTTTGTCACTGATTTGCTTAGCTGTTTTGGTTGTGATGTGCTCCGCGATAAGTTTATTGATGTTTTTGTTGCCCTCAAACTGAGCCTCCAGCCTTATCAACAGTTCTTCCTCCTCCTTTGTCCAGCATCTTTTGTGAGCTCCTCGGTTAGATGTTTCCTTCGGTTGGGAAGCAGCGATCCTTTCTTGATTCCTTATCAGCGGGTGTGCCAATCTT
>NW_028276116.1:532500-535000 GCF_052056855.1 Sturnus vulgaris
GGGCAACGGGCCTGCGAGGCAACCCCAGCCGCGCCGCCGGGGTGGCCCCCCCGGACGGCGATTGATCGTCAAGCGACGCTCAGACAGGCGTAGCCCCGGGAGGAACCCGGGGCCGCAAGTGCGTTCGAAGTGTCGATGATCAATGTGTCCTGCAATTCACATTAATTCTCGCAGCTAGCTGCGTTCTTCATCGACGCACGAGCCGAGTGATCCACCGCTAAGAGTTGTCTGGCTTTCGGGACCGCTCGCGTGAAGCGGCCCCTTTTCTGTTTCTGCAGGGACGCGCGCGCCCCCGCGCGCCCCGCTTCGACCGTACGAGCACACACAAACGGAGGAGGAGGAGGAGAAAGCGCGGGGCAAAAAAGAGAAACCCCGCGCAACGCTCCGAAGGTCGGCCAAAGAAAGGCGGAGGGGCCCGCGCCCCCGACCGCCTCCCCCCGCGAGGGGAGACGCCGCCTCGCGTGCCGTCCTTCGGAGGCGGCCCAGGCGCCCGGGCTCGGCCCGACCTCCGCGCGGAGGGGCTTGTGCGGCAACGCGCCGGACCGCGGGGGGCACGGTGGCCCGCCCGGCCTCTCGATCACGGGACGACTACGCGTTCGCGGGCCGGGGGGCGCGACCGCCGGCCCCCGCCGCTCCCGGCTCACTCCCTGGCTTCTCCTTTTCACCGCTCCGCCGACTCGCGGAACGCCGCCGCGCCAAAACGCGGGGGCCGGCTCTCCCGCCAGCGGCCCCTGAACGTCGCCCGAAACGCCACGCGGCGGCGGGACCGTTCCGCCGGCGCAACCCCTGGCGCGGGACCGCTTGCCCGCCGGAAGGCGAACGCCCGGCGGGCCGCGCTCCGCCACCGGCGCCGGAGGCGGGACGCCGCCGAGACCCGAGCCGGCATCGCGGAGCGCCCGAGGTCTGCCGCTCGGCAAAACCCCTCCGCCACCCGCGGCCGCACTCCCGGGACCGCCGCCGCTTCGCACCGCCGAGCTGCCCTTCCGCGAGCACGCGCCCAGCGGGCAGGCGTACGGCGGCTGAGCCGGGGGGCACCGCCCGCTCCCCTCGTTTCCACTCGGGGACCGGACGGGGAAGCGCCCCCGCGGCCGCCCCGCACGCCTCCCCTTTTTTTTGGCCCACACGCGGCCGGGAAGGGCGACGGGGAAGCGGACGGGCGGGGCCCGGGCCGGGACGGCCGCCGGTGAAGGCGGGCGCCTCGCGGCCGACCGTCCCCCCCCCCGGGGGGGGCGGGGACACTCGCCGAGCGGCGACGCCGCCGCTCGGCACGGGGTCGCCCGCGCCCGCCGGACCTCCGGCGATGGAGGAGCCGGCCGAGCGCTGCGCCCCAACGGGCGGGGACAGCGCTCCGAGTCAGGGGTGGCCGGCGGCCGGCGCCGCCGCGGTGCGGTTCGAGGCGACAAGGCCGTCGAGGCGAGAGGCGCGCGGTCGCGCCTGACGCGGCGCCGCCCGCGAGCCCGCGGCGGCGGCTAAGGAGAAAGAGCGAGAGAGCGCGGCGGGCCCCGGCGGCCGCAACCCCGCAGCTGAGGTAGGTAAGGCAGAGAGCGCGCGCCCTCTGCCGGCGTCGCCCCGCATCGCAGAGGCCAGCGGGGTCGGCCCCCCGCGGCCGATCGCGCGCCGCGGCCTCTCCGCCGAGACCGGGCCGCAGAGAGGGGGGGGGCAGGGCGCCCCTTCCCCGGCCCGGCACGGGTGGCCCCCGCGCGCGGGCAAGCGCGGCGGGACGCCGACGACGGCGAGCGCGGCCGGTCGCGACGGACACGCCACCGCAGGGGATCGGCGGGAGTAGCTCCCCACCCCTCGATGGCGCCCCGCGCCGCCACCGCCCGACACCCGCTGCCGCCGCCGCCACCGCCGCCGCCGCCGCGGCGGGGCCGTGCCGGGCCGCCCGAGTCTTTAAACCTCCGCCCGGCTCGGCGGCCCTTTCGGCCCCCAACAGGCGTTTGACGACGCCGAGGGAAACCGGCAGGAGACCGCCGAGGCGCGAAGCGCTAGGTACCTGGCCCTGGGGTGAGGGAAACGACCTGCATGGCCCCGCCGGGGTGCCTCCCCCGCTGCCACCCTCGGGGGAGCGTCCACCGGCGGGGGCGCGCCCGACGTCCGCTGCCATCACCGCGGCAATCCTTCTCGGGGCCCGGGGTTTCCCTCAGTAGCCCGGCGCTGCGCCCGAGAGGACCACCGCGGCTCGGGCCGCCCCGCCGGCGCGGGGAACACGGCCCAGCCACCGAGAAACCTCGCACACCCCCGGCCGAGAGAGGCCACGGCGACGACGGTGCGGACCGTCGCCGCCGCGCCACCCGGCGGCGGCTCGCGCACGTGCGCGCTCCCCCTGGAGGCGCGACCCGGAACTGCCGGAGCCCGGCCCTCGGGAGCTCCTCTGCCGCGCGAGGAGGCCGCTCGGCCAAGGAGAGCGGGATTTTGCCGGGCGGCAAAGCCCCGCGTCCCCCCCCGCGCTCTGGGGAAGGGCCGGAGGAGCCGCCTCCTCCGAGCCCCGAAGGCCTTC
>NW_028276116.1:540000-552500 GCF_052056855.1 Sturnus vulgaris
CCAGCCCCGGCTGCCGGCCACCAGCGTGCACCGGGACCGACAGCCGAAGAAATGCCGCACCCGGCGAGCGGGCGGGGCCCCGGCTTAAGGCCGGGCAGAAAAGGGGCGAGGCGCCGCCGCCTCGCCCGCCACCATCCCCGGGGGAGCGAGCGGGCGCCCGGCTCCCCGTTGTCACGAAACCGGCAGCAGCCGGGCCGGAGCGGGACACACTCGCGGCTTTCTCGCCCTCTCTCTGGGCCTTTTTCTCGCTTCTCCCCCGCCTGGAACAACGCAGCCTCGCCTGGGCCGGGGGAGCGCGGTGGCTCTCGGATCGCATCGCTCTCTCTGGGGGCTTTCTCGCTTCTCCCCCGGACTGAACCCGCAGCCTCGGCCTGGGCCGGGGAGCGGCTCTCGGATCGCATCGGTCTCTCTGGGGGCTTTCTCGCTTCTCCCCCGACTGAGCACGCAGCCTCGCCTGGGCCGGGGAGCGGCTCTCGGATCGCATCGGTCTCTCTCTCTGGGCTAACCTGTCCCAGTCGAACTGGGTAAGACGGGAAGCCGGACGAAGCCACGCGACTCGCCCCGACATCGGCGGTGTTCTTCTGGCCCTGGCGACCGCACGCGCGTCCGCCCTTCTCCGCCACGGACACAGGCACGGCAACAGCCTGTGGGGATACGGCCCGTCACCTCGTTCCCATAATACGGACAGATGGGCCCGAAGCGGCGGAGGCCGGAAAGAGAACCGATGTACGTGACCGAGGGGGCGCAGTGGCGCACGCCGCCTTCTACGATGACATAGCCGGAGGCAGCGAGAAACAGCGACCCCTTGGAGTACTTCCAGGCCGGCGGCGGACAACAGGTCTACCAGCCATGAAACGGGCAACAGGTCTACCGACGGCTTGCTGCGGACAACAGGTCTACCCAGCCATGAAACGGGCAACAGGTCGACCAAGCTGCGGACAACAGGTCTACCCAGGGCATGCTGCGGACACCAGGTCTACCCACGGCTTGCTGCGGACAACAGGTCTACCCAGGCATGAATCGGGCAACAGGTCTACCAAGCTGCGGACACCAGGTCTACCCACGGCATGCTGCGGACAACAGGTCTACCCACGGCTTGCTGCGGACACCAGGTCTACCCAGCCATGAAACGGGCAACAGGTCTACCCAATCAATGCTGCGGACACCAGGTCTACCCAGCCATGAAACGGGCAACAGGTCTACCAAGCTGCGGACACCAGGTCTACCCAGGGCATGCTGCGGACACCAGGTCTACCCACTCAATGCTACGGACAACAGGTCTACCCAGCCATGAAACGGGCAACAGGTCTACCAAGCTGCGGACAACAGGTCTACCCAGGGCATGCTGCGGACACCAGGTCTACCCACGGCTTGCTGCGGACAACAGGTCTACCCAGCTGCGGACACCAGGTCTACCCAGGGCATGAAACGGGCAACAGGTCTACCAAGCTGCGGACACCAGGTCTACCCAGGGCATGCTGCGGACACCAGGTCTACCCACGGCTTGCTGCGGACAACAGGTCTACCCAGCCATGAAACGGGCAACAGGTCTACCAAGCTGCGGACACCAGGTCTACCCAGGGCATGCTGCGGACACCAGGTCTACCCACGGCTTGCTGCGGACACCAGGTCTACCCAGCCATGAAACGGGCAACAGGTCTACCAAGCTGCGGACACCAGGTCTACCCAGGGCATGCTGCGGACACCAGGTCTACCAACTCAATGCTGCGGACAACAGGTCTACCCAGCCATGAAACGGGCAACAGGTCTACCAAGCTGCGGACACCAGGTCTACCCAGGGTATGCAGCGGACACCAGGTCTACCAACTCAATGCTGCGGACAACAGGTCTACCCAGCCATGAAACGGGCAACAGGTCTACCAAGCTGCGGACACCAGGTCTACCCACGGCTTGCTGCGGACACCAGGTCTACCCAGCCATGAAACGGGCAACAGGTCTACCCACTCAATGCTGCGGACAACAGGTCTACCCAGCCATGAAACGGGCAACAGGTCTACCAAGCTGCGGACACCAGGTCTACCCAGGGCATGCTGCGGACAACAGGTCTACCCAGCCATGAAACGGGCAACAGGTCTACCCACGGCTTGCTGCGGACAACAGGTCTACCCAGGCATGAAACGGGCAACAGGTCTACCAAGCTGCGGACACCAGGTCTACCCAGGGCATGCTGCGGACACCAGGTCTACCCAGCCATGAAACGGGCAACAGGTCTACTCACGGCTTGCTGCGGACACCAGGTCTACCCAGCCATGAAACGGGCAACAGGTCTACCAAGCTGCGGACACCAGGTCTACCCAGCCTTGAAACGGGCAACAGGTCTACCAAGCTGCGGACACCAGGTCTACCCAGGGCATGCTGCGGACACCAGGTCTACCCAGCCATGAAACGGGCAACAGGTCTACTCACGGCTTGCTGCGGACACCAGGTCTACCAAGGGCATGCTGCGGACACCAGGTCTACCCAGCCATGAATCGGGCAACAGGTCTACTCACGGCTTGCTGCGGACACCAGGTCTACCCAGCCATGAAACGGGCAACAGGTCTACCAAGCTGCGGACACCAGGTCTACCCAGGGCATGCTGCGGACACCAGGTCTACCCACGGCTTGCTGCGGACAACAGGTCTACCCAGGCATGAATCGGGCAACAGGTCTACCAAGCTGCGGACACCAGGTCTACCCAGGGCATGCTGCGGACACCAGGTCTACCCACGGCTTGCTGCGGACAACAGGTCTACCAACTCAATGCTGCGGACAACAGGTCTACCCAGCCATGAAACGGGCAACAGGTCTACCAAGCTGCGGACACCAGGTCTACCCACGGCTTGCTGCGGACACCAGGTCTACCCAGCCATGAAACGGGCAACAGGTCTACCAAGCTGCGGACACCAGGTCTACCCAGGGCATGCTGCGGACACCAGGTCTACCCAGCCATGAAACGGGCAACAGGTCTACTCACGGCTTGCTGCGGACACCAGGTCTACCCAGCCATGAAACGGGCAACAGGTCTACTCACTCAATGCTGCGGACACCAGGTCTACCCAGCCATGAAACGGGCAACAGGTCTACCAACTCAATGCTGCGGACAACAGGTCTACCCAGCCATGAAACGGGCAACAGGTCTACCAAGCTGCGGACACCAGGTCTACCCACGGCTTGCTGCGGACAACAGGTCTACCCAGGCATGAATCGGGCAACAGGTCTACCAAGCTGCGGACACCAGGTCTACCCACGGCTTGCTGCGGACACCAGGTCTACCCAGCCATGAAACGGGCAACAGGTCTACCAAGCTGCGGACACCAGGTCTACCCACGGCTTGCTGCGGACAACAGGTCTACCCAGCCATGAAACGGGCAACAGGTCTACTCACGGCTTGCTGCGGACACCAGGTCTACCCAGCCATGAATCGGGCAACAGGTCTACCAAGCTGCGGACAACAGGTCTACCCAGCCATGAAACGGGCAACAGGTCTACCAACTCAATGCTGCGGACAACAGGTCTACCCAGCCATGAAACGGGCAACAGGTCTACCAAGCTGCGGACACCAGGTCTACCCAGGGTATGCAGCGGACACCAGGTCTACCAACTCAATGCTGCGGACAACAGGTCTACCCAGCCATGAAACGGGCAACAGGTCTACCAAGCTGCGGACACCAGGTCTACCCACGGCTTGCTGCGGACACCAGGTCTACCCAGCCATGAAACGGGCAACAGGTCTACCCACTCAATGCTGCGGACAACAGGTCTACCCAGCCATGAAACGGGCAACAGGTCTACCAAGCTGCGGACACCAGGTCTACCCAGGGCATGCTGCGGACAACAGGTCTACCCAGCCATGAAACGGGCAACCGGTCTACTCACGGCTTGCTGCGGACAACAGGTCTACCCAGCCATGAAACGGGCAACAGGTCTACCAAGCTGCGGACACCAGGTCTACCCAGGGCATGCTGCGGACACCAGGTCTACCCAGCCATGAAACGGGCAACAGGTCTACCAAGCTGCGGACAACAGGTCTACCCAGCCATGAAACGGGCAACAGGTCTACCAAGCTGCGGACACCAGGTCTACCCAGCCTTGAAACGGGCAACAGGTCTACCAAGCTGCGGACACCAGGTCTACCCAGGGCATGCTGCGGACACCAGGTCTACCCAGCCATGAAACGGGCAACAGGTCTACTCACGGCTTGCTGCGGACACCAGGTCTACCCAGCCATGAAACGGGCAATAGGTCTACCAAGCTGCGGACACCAGGTCTACCCAGGGCATGCTGCGGACAACAGGTCTACCCAGCCATGAATCGGGCAACAGGTCTACTCACGGCTTGCTGCGGACACCAGGTCTACCCAGCCATGAAACGGGCAACAGGTCTACCAAGCTGCGGACACCAGGTCTACCCAGGGCATGCTGCGGACACCAGGTCTACCCACGGCTTGCTGCGGACACCAGGTCTACCCAGGCATGAATCGGGCAACAGGTCTACCAAGCTGCGGACACCAGGTCTACCCAGGGCATGCTGCGGACACCAGGTCTACCCACGGCTTGCTGCGGACAACAGGTCTACCAACTCAATGCTGCGGACAACAGGTCTACCCAGCCATGAAACGGGCAACAGGTCTACCAAGCTGCGGACACCAGGTCTACCCACGGCTTGCTGCGGACAACAGGTCTACCCAGCCATGAAACGGGCAACAGGTCTACCAAGCTGCGGACACCAGGTCTACCCAGGGCATGCTGCGGACACCAGGTCTACCCAGCCATGAAACGGGCAACAGGTCTACTCACGGCTTGCTGCGGACACCAGGTCTACCCAGCCATGAAACGGGCAACAGGTCTACTCACTCAATGCTGCGGACACCAGGTCTACCCACGGCTTGCTGCGGACAACAGGTCTACCCAGCCATGAAACGGGCAACAGGTCTACCAAGCTGCGGACACCAGGTCTACCCAGGGCATGCTGCGGACACCAGGTCTACCCAGCCATGAAACGGGCAACAGGTCTACCAAGCTGCGGACACCAGGTCTACCCAGGGCATGCTGCGGACACCAGGTCTACCCAGCCATGAAACGGGCAACAGGTCTACCAAGCTGCGGACACCAGGTCTACCCACGGCTTGCTGCGGACAACAGGTCTACCCAGCCATGAAACGGGCAACAGGTCTACTCACGGCTTGCTGCGGACACCAGGTCTACCCAGCCATGAATCGGGCAACAGGTCTACCAAGCTGCGGACAACAGGTCTACCCAGCCATGAAACGGGCAACAGGTCTACCAACTCAATGCTGCGGACAACAGGTCTACCCAGCCATGAAACGGGCAACAGGTCTACCAAGCTGCGGACACCAGGTCTACCCAGGGCATGCTGCGGACACCAGGTCTACGCAGCCATGAAACGGGCAACAGGTCTACCAAGCTGCGGACACCAGGTCTACCCACGGCTTGCTGCGGACAACAGGTCTACCCAGCCATGAAACGGGCAACAGGTCTACTCACGGCTTGCTGCGGACACCAGGTCTACCCAGCCATGAATCGGGCAACAGGTCTACCAAGCTGCGGACAACAGGTCTACCCAGCCATGAAACGGGCAACAGGTCTACCAACTCAATGCTGCGGACAACAGGTCTACCCAGCCATGAAACGGGCAACAGGTCTACCAAGCTGCGGACACCAGGTCTACCCAGGGTATGCAGCGGACACCAGGTCTACCAACTCAATGCTGCGGACACCAGGTCTACCCAGCCATGAAACGGGCAACAGGTCTACCAAGCTGCGGACACCAGGTCTACCCACGGCTTGCTGCGGACAACAGGTCTACCCAGCCATGAAACGGGCAACAGGTCTACTCACGGCTTGCTGCGGACACCAGGTCTACCCAGCCATGAAACGGGCAACAGGTCTACCAAGCTGCGGACACCAGGTCTACCCAGGGCATGCTGCGGACACCAGGTCTACCCAGCCATGAAACGGGCAACAGGTCTACTCACGGCTTGCTGCGGACACCAGGTCTACCCAGCCATGAATCGGGCAACAGGTCTACCAAGCTGCGGACAACAGGTCTACCCAGCCATGAAACGGGCAACAGGTCTACCAACTCAATGCTGCGGACAACAGGTCTACCCAGCCATGAAACGGGCAACAGGTCTACCAAGCTGCGGACACCAGGTCTACCCAGGGTATGCAGCGGACACCAGGTCTACCAACTCAATGCTGCGGACAACAGGTCTACCCAGGCATGAATCGGGCAACAGGTCTACCAAGCTGCGGACACCAGGTCTACCCACGGCTTGCTGCGGACACCAGGTCTACCCAGCCATGAAACGGGCAACAGGTCTACCCACTCAATGCTGCGGACAACAGGTCTACCCAGCCATGAAACGGGCAACAGGTCTACCAAGCTGCGGACACCAGGTCTACCCAGGGCATGCTGCGGACACCAGGTCTACCCAGGCATGAAACGGGCAACAGGTCTACCAAGCTGCGGACACCAGGTCTACCCAGGGCATGCTGCGGACACCAGGTCTACCCAGCCATGAAACGGGCAACAGGTCTACTCACGGCTTGCTGCGGACACCAGGTCTACCCCGCCATGAAACGGGCAACAGGTCTACCAAGCTGCGGACAACAGGTCTACCCAGCCATGAAACGGGCAACAGGTCTACCAAGCTGCGGACACCAGGTCTACCCAGGGCATGCTGCGGACACCAGGTCTACCAACTCAATGCTGCGGACAACAGGTCTACCCAGCCATGAAACGGGCAACAGGTCTACCAAGCTGCGGACACCAGGTCTACCCAGGGCATGCTGCGGACACCAGGTCTACCAACTCAATGCTGCGGACAACAGGTCTACCCAGCCATGAAACGGGCAACAGGTCTACCAAGCTGCGGACACCAGGTCTACCCAGGGCATGCTGCGGACACCAGGTCTACCAACTCAATGCTGCGGACAACAGGTCTACCCAGCCATGAATCGGGCAACAGGTCTACCAAGCTGCGGACACCAGGTCTACCCAGGGCATGCTGCGGACACCAGGTCTACCCAGCCATGAAACGGGCAACAGGTCTACTCACGGCTTGCTGCGGACACCAGGTCTACCCAGCCATGAAACGGGCAACAGGTCTACCAAGCTGCGGACAACAGGTCTACCCAGCCATGAAACGGGCAACAGGTCTACCCACTCAATGCTGCGGACACCAGGTCTACCCAGGGCATGCTGCGGACACCAGGTCTACCAACTCAATGCTGCGGACAACAGGTCTACCCAGGCATGAATCGGGCAACAGGTCTACCAGGCTGCGGACACCAGGTCTACCCACGGCTTGCTGCGGACACCAGGTCTACCCAGCCATGAAACGGGCAACAGGTCTACCAAGCTGCGGACACCAGGTCTACCCAGGGCATGCTGCGGACACCAGGTCTACCCAGCCATGAAACGGGCAACAGGTCTACTCACGGCTTGCTGCGGACACCAGGTCTACCCAGGCATGAATCGGGCAACAGGTCTACCAAGCTGCGGACACCAGGTCTACCCAGGGCATGCTGCGGACACCAGGTCTACCCAGCCATGAAACGGGCAACAGGTCTACTCACGGCTTGCTGCGGACACCAGGTCTACCCAGCCATGAAACGGGCAACAGGTCTACCAAGCTGCGGACACCAGGTCTACCCAGGGCATGCTGCGGACACCAGGTCTACCAACTCAATGCTGCGGACAACAGGTCTACCCAGCCATGAAACGGGCAACAGGTCTACCAAGCTGCGGACACCAGGTCTACCCAGGGCATGCTGCGGACACCAGGTCTACCAACTCAATGCTGCGGACAACAGGTCTACCCAGCCATGAATCGGGCAACAGGTCTACCAAGCTGCGGACACCAGGTCTACCCAGGGCATGCTGCGGACACCAGGTCTACCCAGCCATGAAACGGGCAACAGGTCTACCAAGCTGCGGACACCAGGTCTACCCAGGGCATGCTGCGGACACCAGGTCTACCCAGCCATGAAACGGGCAACAGGTCTACTCACGGCTTGCTGCGGACACCAGGTCTACCCAGCCATGAAACGGGCAACAGGTCTACCAAGCTGCGGACACCAGGTCTACCCAGGGCATGCTGCGGACACCAGGTCTACCCAGCCATGAAACGGGCAACAGGTCTACTCACGGCTTGCTGCGGACACCAGGTCTACCCAGCCATGAAACGGGCAACAGGTCTACCAAGCTGCGGACACCAGGTCTACCCAGGGCATGCTGCGGACACCAGGTCTACCAACTCAATGCTGCGGACAACAGGTCTACCCAGCCATGAAACGGGCAACAGGTCTACCAAGCTGCGGACACCAGGTCTACCCAGGGCATGCTGCGGACACCAGGTCTACCAACTCAATGCTGCGGACAACAGGTCTACCCAGCCATGAATCGGGCAACAGGTCTACCAAGCTGCGGGCACCAGGTCTACCCACGGCTTGCTGCGGACAACAGGTCTACCCAGCCATGAAACGGGCAACAGGTCTACCAAGCTGCGGACACCAGGTCTACCCAGGGCATGCTGCGGACACCAGGTCTACCCAGCTATGAAACGGGCAACAGGTCTACTCACGGCTTGCTGCGGACACCAGGTCTACCCAGCCATGAAACGGGCAACAGGTCTACCAAGCTGCGGACACCAGGTCTACCCAGGGCATGCTGCGGACACCAGGTCTACCCAGCCATGAAACGGGCAACAGGTCTACTCACGGCTTGCTGCGGACACCAGGTCTACCCAGCCATGAAACGGGCAACAGGTCTACCAAGCTGCGGACACCAGGTCTACCCAGGGCATGCTGCGGACACCAGGTCTACCCAGCCATGAAACGGGCAACAGGTCTACCAAGCTGCGGACACCAGGTCTACCCAGGGCATGCTGCGGACACCAGGTCTACCCACGGCTTGCTGCGGACAACAGGTCTACCCAGGGCATGAATCGGGCAACAGGTCTACCAAGCTGCGGACACCAGGTCTACCCAGGGCATGCTGCGGACACCAGGTCTACCCACGGCTTGCTGCGGACAACCGGTCTACCCACGGCTTGCTGCGGACAACAGGTCTACCCACTCCAAGCTGCGGACACCAGGTCTAACTACTCCATTACGCGGACAACAGGTCTACCCACTCCATGCGGCGGACAACATGTCTACCCGCTCCATGCTGCGGACACCAGGTCTGCCCACGCCGTGATGCGGACCACAGGTCTACCTTCGCCATGCTGCACGCAGCCCGGGTCGCACCGGAGCTAGGTAGACCCGGTCGCCGCGGCCGTCGCAGCGCCCTCGCCCTCGACGGCGGACCCACGCCGCCGGTCCCGGAGGCGGGTAGACCTGGTCGCCGCGGCCACGGCGGCCGCCCATCCCGGAGCCCAGTAGACCTGGCCGCCGCGGGACCGGCCAAGTTTCCCGGAGTCGTGTAGACCTGGTCGTCGCGGCCACGGCCGCCGCCGCTGCGCCTTCGCCGGCGACGGCGGTCCCACGCCACCGGCCCCGGAGCCGCGTCGACCTGGCCGCCGCGGGACGGGCCACGTTTCGCGGATCCGGGTAGACGAGGCATCCTTGTACCATCTCGGAGCCGGGGAAACCCCACAGCCTCTTAACGCTCCGGAGCCCAAGTGCTCCAGCAGCCTTGCCCCGCCCGGCAGAATCGATTTCAAGACCAAGACATATTTTCGACAACATTTTATTTCATCATTTCATTTCATTTCTTTTCATTTCATTTTATTATTTTATTTTATTTCGTTTTGTTTTGTTTTGTTTTGTTTTGATTTGATTTGATTTGTTTCATTTCCTCTTTGCCTTTTTTGAATGATTGCCTCTTCTATTTACTCGGAAAGAAAATCTTTTCCGGAAAACAAAACTCTTGCCAAATCTTATTTGTGATCCCTTTGGGCCCACAGCCGAGCTGACGGAGGGCCTGTGCCCGGTTCTCGCCCTGCTGACACACTGACCCCCCCAAACGGCGTCCTCCCTACCCCACGCCTCCTCCCCCGTCCCCCAGAGACCCTACCTACAGAGCCCCCCCCCCCACAAAACAGAACCTCACGGGCCGCAGCACAGCCAGGGGAAGCACGTACGTGCAGCGAAACTCGGCCCAAAGCCGCCGCGCCCTGGCACAACTCGCCCTGCCCCTTCCCGCCCCACGGAGGCGGCTGCATCGAGGCGACCGGCGCCGCCGTCGGCAAGCGGGTGGCCGCTTTCGGGCCGGTTCTTCCGCGGAAGGTCTGCAGAGCTCTTGGGGCCTCGGCGCGGGTTTGGGGGGCCGTGAGGGCTCGCTGTCGAGGCGCCCGGGGCCGGCACGAAGCCGCCTGCCCTCTCC
The DNA here is from genome assembly GCF_052056855.1 of Sturnus vulgaris. Lineage (NCBI taxonomy): Eukaryota > Metazoa > Chordata > Aves > Passeriformes > Sturnidae > Sturnus > Sturnus vulgaris. Next base: position 550,357 of record NW_028276116.1, read on the forward strand.
CTGTCCCTGCCCCGTCTTCCGCAGCCACCCATTAACGCTGGGGGCGAGCCCGCCCTCCGCCATCAACCTCCCATGCAGCGCTTTCAGACTTTCCCCGCCCCTGCCCATTGTCGGCTGGGGGCGCCCTGCCCCCCGCCGTCAGCCTCCCTGGCAGCGCTTTCAGACTCTCTCGGGCCCCTGCCCATTGTCGGCTGGGGGCGCCCCGCCCCCCGCCCTCAGCCTCCCTGGCAGCGCTTTCAGACTGCCTCGGGCCCTGCCCATTGTCGGTTGGGGGCGCCCCGCCCCCCGCCCTCAGCCTCCCTGGCAGCGCTTTCAGACTGCCTCGGGCCCTGCCCATTGTCGGTTGGGGGCGACCCCGCCCTCCGCCATCAGCCTCCCTGGCAGCACTTTCAGCCTCTTCCTGCCCCCGCCCACGGTCCCACCGGGCAGTTTACACGGCGGCGGCGGGAGGCTGATGCCGAGGTCGGCAGGCGGAGAGCCTGGTGCACAAGCAGGGATGGCGGCGGGATGATTGGCGCCGTCTGTCCCTGGTCAAAGAAGCTCTCTGTTCAGCTTTCTCGGAGCCTTTTGCTTTGGTGGCGTTCCTTCCTCCTCCGCCCCGGCGCCGCTCAAGCCTGCGGCAGGGCGGCAGCGCGGCGGGCGGGCGGCCGGGGGGAGGGGGGAGGGGGGGGGGAGGGAGGGAGCGCGCGAGCGAGCGAGCGAGCGCGCTGCAGAAATGAAGCCCGGAGCAGGGCCGCGGTCCATTCGAGCACGGGGAGGGGGCGCGACAACGCTGCCTGCTCCTGTCGGGGAGCGCTTGGGGAAGTGGGGTGCCGGCACCATGACGGCGGAGCGGACAGGGGCCGCGGCTGGGGAAGAGGCCGGCGGAGCTCGCCAGTGGATGCTGGCGCACGGAGCCGGCAGGGACACCTGGGCACGGCTGGGACCGAAAGTCGCCCGCCTTCACGCCCCGCCTTTCGCCGGGGGGAAGAAGACGCGAGAGCAGGGCTGCCTGCTGGGCTGCCAGTGCCCGCGGTCATGCCGGACGTGCAGGCCGACCGCCGAAGGCGTGCTCGCCGCTGCAGAGACGACAAGGGGGCCGCGCGTCCGATGGAAGAGACGGGGCGCCATCGCGCGGCGGCCGGGCTGCAAGGCCGGCCGACGGTAACAGGACTACCACGCCGCGGGCGGCCAGAGACAAAGACCGGCCGAGGGCAACAGGTCTACCCAGCATTAGGCCGGCCGGTACCAGGGCCGGTCGAGGGCAACAGTTCTACCCAGCATTAGGCCAGCCGGAAAGACGGCCGGCAGAGGGCAACAGGTCTACCCAGCATTCGGCCGTCAGGTACAAAGGCCGGCCGAGGGCAACAGGTCTACCCAGCATTCGGCTGGCCGGTAACACGGCGGGCCGAGGGCAACAGGTCTACCCAGCATTAGGCCGGCCGGTAACACTGCCGGCCGAGGGCAACAGGTCTACCCAGCATTCGGCCGCCACGTCCAAAGGCCGGCCGAGGGCAACAGGTCTACCCAGCATTCGGCCGCCACGTCCAAAGGCCGGCCGAGGGCAACAGGTCTACCCAGCATTAGGCCGCCACGTCCAAAGGCCGGCCGAGGGCAACAGGTCTACCCAGCATTCGGCCGCCACGTACAAAGGCCGGCCGAGGGCAACAGGTCTACCCAGCATTCGGCCGCCACGTCCAAAGGCCGGCCGAGGGCAACAGGTCTACCCAGCATTCGGCCGCCACGTCCAAAGGCCGGCCGAGGGCAACAGGTCTACCCAGCATTCGGCCGCCACGTCCAAAGGCCGGCCGAGGGCAACAGGTCTACCCAGCATTCGGCCGCCACGTCCAAAGGCCGGCCGAGGGCAACAGGTCTACCCAGCATTAGGCCGCCACGTCCAAAGGCCGGCCGAGGGCAACAGGTCTACCCAGCATTAGGCCGGCCGGCAGAGGGCAACAGGTCTACCCAGCATTCGGCCGTCAGGTACAAAGGCCGGCCGAGGGCAACAGGTCTACCCAGCATTCGGCCGCCACGTCCAAAGGCCGGCCGAGGGCAACAGGTCTACCCAGCATTCGGCCGTCAGGTACAAAGGCCGGCCGAGGGCAACAGGTCTACCCAGCATTCGGCTGGCCGGTAACACGGCGGGCCGAGGGCAACAGGTCTAC
>NW_028276116.1:560000-562500 GCF_052056855.1 Sturnus vulgaris
TCTGAGGTCGCAAGCCCAAAGCTGCGCCCCGCGCGCGCCGGCGCCCGCGCGCGGCGCCCCTCCCGAAGAAGCGGCGCCGACGACGGACGGCCCGGACGACGGGGGCCGGCTTCGCTTCCCCTCCCCCCCCCAAACACCGCGCCTCCCCCCGCGACCTTCTCTCTTCTCCCTTTCCCCCGCGCCCCGCCCGGCGCCCGCGCGCCGGGGGGTGGGGGGGGGTGGGCGGCAGAGAAAAGGCGAGGAGACACACGGGGGGGGGGGGGAACGAGGGAAACGGAGACTCCCATCCCGGAGACGAGAACCGAAGAGGAGAGCGGCAGAGACGGCCCTGACGGGGGGGAACCGGCCAGCCGGGCGGGAAAAGCGGCGACCTCAAGCGGGGAGAGAGAGAAACGCGACGGCGACAGAGAGAGGAGGGGAGGGCTTCGCGGGAAGGAGGAGGGGGTCGCACCCCCGTCCCCGGCGCTCTCGGCCTCGCGCGCGCGCGGCAGCACGGCACGGTACCCCCGCGGTACCCACCCGCAGACAGCCGCCCGCACGGGGGGGAGAGCCCGGGGGCGAGGCCCGCGCCTCGCCTCCCTCTCGGCCCTCTCGCTCTCTCGTCTCTCTCGCACGGCCCACGGCGGCGTCTTCGACGCCGACTCTCGCTCTCCCCGGCCACCGCCACCGCACCGCGGCACGGCCCCGGCAAGGACGAGCTCCGCCCCAGCGGCTCGTTCCGGGAGCGGGGAGCTACGGAGCGCTCCCCGAGTCTGCATTTAGGGGGACGAAGGCCCTGCGCGGCGACGACGACGACGACGTCGACGTCGACCGCGGGCAACGGGCCTGCGAGGCAACCCCAGCCGCGCCGCCGGGGTGGCCCCCCCGGACGGCGATTGATCGTCAAGCGACGCTCAGACAGGCGTAGCCCCGGGAGGAACCCGGGGCCGCAAGTGCGTTCGAAGTGTCGATGATCAATGTGTCCTGCAATTCACATTAATTCTCGCAGCTAGCTGCGTTCTTCATCGACGCACGAGCCGAGTGATCCACCGCTAAGAGTTGTCTGGCTTTCGGGACCGCTCGCGTGAAGCGGCCCCTTTTCTGTTTCTGCAGGGACGCGCGCGCCCCCGCGCGCCCCGCTTCGACCGTACGAGCACACACAAACGGAGGAGGAGGAGGAGAAAGCGCGGGGCAAAAAAGAGAAACCCCGCGCAACGCTCCGAAGGTCGGCCAAAGAAAGGCGGAGGGGCCCGCGCCCCCGACCGCCTCCCCCCGCGAGGGGAGACGCCGCCTCGCGTGCCGTCCTTCGGAGGCGGCCCAGGCGCCCGGGCTCGGCCCGACCTCCGCGCGGAGGGGCTTGTGCGGCAACGCGCCGGACCGCGGGGGGCACGGTGGCCCGCCCGGCCTCTCGATCACGGGACGACTACGCGTTCGCGGGCCGGGGGGCGCGACCGCCGGCCCCCGCCGCTCCCGGCTCACTCCCTGGCTTCTCCTTTTCACCGCTCCGCCGACTCGCGGAACGCCGCCGCGCCAAAACGCGGGGGCCGGCTCTCCCGCCAGCGGCCCCTGAACGTCGCCCGAAACGCCACGCGGCGGCGGGACCGTTCCGCCGGCGCAACCCCTGGCGCGGGACCGCTTGCCCGCCGGAAGGCGAACGCCCGGCGGGCCGCGCTCCGCCACCGGCGCCGGAGGCGGGACGCCGCCGAGACCCGAGCCGGCATCGCGGAGCGCCCGAGGTCTGCCGCTCGGCAAAACCCCTCCGCCACCCGCGGCCGCACTCCCGGGACCGCCGCCGCTTCGCACCGCCGAGCTGCCCTTCCGCGAGCACGCGCCCAGCGGGCAGGCGTACGGCGGCTGAGCCGGGGGGCACCGCCCGCTCCCCTCGTTTCCACTCGGGGACCGGACGGGGAAGCGCCCCCGCGGCCGCCCCGCACGCCTCCCCTTTTTTTTGGCCCACACGCGGCCGGGAAGGGCGACGGGGAAGCGGACGGGCGGGGCCCGGGCCGGGACGGCCGCCGGTGAAGGCGGGCGCCTCGCGGCCGACCGTCCCCCCCCCCGGGGGGGGCGGGGACACTCGCCGAGCGGCGACGCCGCCGCTCGGCACGGGGTCGCCCGCGCCCGCCGGACCTCCGGCGATGGAGGAGCCGGCCGAGCGCTGCGCCCCAACGGGCGGGGACAGCGCTCCGAGTCAGGGGTGGCCGGCGGCCGGCGCCGCCGCGGTGCGGTTCGAGGCGACAAGGCCGTCGAGGCGAGAGGCGCGCGGTCGCGCCTGACGCGGCGCCGCCCGCGAGCCCGCGGCGGCGGCTAAGGAGAAAGAGCGAGAGAGCGCGGCGGGCCCCGGCGGCCGCAACCCCGCAGCTGAGGTAGGTAAGGCAGAGAGCGCGCGCCCTCTGCCGGCGTCGCCCCGCATCGCAGAGGCCAGCGGGGTCGGCCCCCCGCGGCCGATCGCGCGCCGCGGCCTCTCCGCCGAGACCGGGCCGCAGAGAGGGGGGGGGCAGGGCGCCCCTTCCCCGGCCCGGCA
>NW_028276116.1:567500-582500 GCF_052056855.1 Sturnus vulgaris
TCTCAACTCCTCCCGTAAAACCCCTCCAACCACCGGACATACGGTCTCTTTTCTCACTCGCCAACACAGCCAGCCCTTCTCTCTCGCCTTTCGCTTTCGCTTCGGTGGCGGCCCGTGACCCTTCGTCAGCGCGCGCTTCTCGGTGCCGCGGCTTAGGGCCGCGAGAGAAAAAGAACGGAGGCCGGGCGGGCACCCCCACACTGCCCCGCACACCGGCACGCTTTAATAAAAAAGAACGGAGCCGCTCGCAAAACCCAGCCCCCGCCGGCAACGGCAACCACGGCAGCCGGGGCAGGCCAGACACCACGGGCCGCCCCGGCACGGTGCCTCGATCGCGCCCGGCCGATACCGAGAAAGGGCGAGGCGCCGCCGCCCCGCCCACGACACACTCTCGGGGGCTCACTCGCTCGCTCGCTCTCTGTTGGGTTGCGGGGTCCGTCCTGGGGGGGGGACACGGCCGGCCACCGCGGCCGACCGCCGCCCCGGAAAAATTCTGCCCGCTACACGCGGGTCCCCGGCTTAGGGCCGAGGAAGGGGGACGACTTCAACAACACACGGCAGGGCCGGACACTCCCGTCACCGAGCCCCCCTTCGCAGGCAAGCAAGCGAAGCCGAGAGGCGAGGCCACACGCCCCACTGCATGTCCCCCGCTGCCCTTTCGATACGGACACAACTCTGGCAACACAGGTCGGGAGCGGGAAACGAGGCGCAGCCAACCTCGGCCAAGCGAGCCACGCCCGGGGGGCTCTCGGGGAGGGGGGCCAGGGAAAGCCCGGGCAGGCTCAACACAACCCCGGGCCGGCCCCACAGAAATCCAGCCCCGGCTGCCGGCCACCAGCGTGCACCGGGACCGACAGCCGAAGAAATGCCGCACCCGGCGAGCGGGCGGGGCCCCGGCTTAAGGCCGGGCAGAAAAGGGGCGAGGCGCCGCCGCCTCGCCCGCCACCATCCCCGGGGGAGCGAGCGGGCGCCCGGCTCCCCGTTGTCACGAAACCGGCAGCAGCCGGGCCGGAGCGGGACACACTCGCGGCTTTCTCGCCCTCTCTCTGGGCCTTTTTCTCGCTTCTCCCCCGCCTGGAACAACGCAGCCTCGCCTGGGCCGGGGGAGCGCGGTGGCTCTCGGATCGCATCGCTCTCTCTGGGGGCTTTCTCGCTTCTCCCCCGGACTGAACCCGCAGCCTCGGCCTGGGCCGGGGAGCGGCTCTCGGATCGCATCGGTCTCTCTGGGGGCTTTCTCGCTTCTCCCCCGACTGAGCACGCAGCCTCGCCTGGGCCGGGGAGCGGCTCTCGGATCGCATCGGTCTCTCTCTCTGGGCTAACCTGTCCCAGTCGAACTGGGTAAGACGGGAAGCCGGACGAAGCCACGCGACTCGCCCCGACATCGGCGGTGTTCTTCTGGCCCTGGCGACCGCACGCGCGTCCGCCCTTCTCCGCCACGGACACAGGCACGGCAACAGCCTGTGGGGATACGGCCCGTCACCTCGTTCCCATAATACGGACAGATGGGCCCGAAGCGGCGGAGGCCGGAAAGAGAACCGATGTACGTGACCGAGGGGGCGCAGTGGCGCACGCCGCCTTCTACGATGACATAGCCGGAGGCAGCGAGAAACAGCGACCCCTTGGAGTACTTCCAGGCCGGCGGCGGACAACAGGTCTACCAGCCATGAAACGGGCAACAGGTCTACCGACGGCTTGCTGCGGACAACAGGTCTACCCAGCCATGAAACGGGCAACAGGTCGACCAAGCTGCGGACAACAGGTCTACCCAGGGCATGCTGCGGACACCAGGTCTACCCACGGCTTGCTGCGGACAACAGGTCTACCCAGGCATGAATCGGGCAACAGGTCTACCAAGCTGCGGACACCAGGTCTACCCACGGCATGCTGCGGACAACAGGTCTACCCACGGCTTGCTGCGGACACCAGGTCTACCCAGCCATGAAACGGGCAACAGGTCTACCCACTCAATGCTGCGGACACCAGGTCTACCCAGCCATGAAACGGGCAACAGGTCTACCAAGCTGCGGACACCAGGTCTACCCAGGGCATGCTGCGGACACCAGGTCTACCCACTCAATGCTACGGACAACAGGTCTACCCAGCCATGAAACGGGCAACAGGTCTACCAAGCTGCGGACAACAGGTCTACCCAGGGCATGCTGCGGACACCAGGTCTACCCACGGCTTGCTGCGGACAACAGGTCTACCCAGCTGCGGACACCAGGTCTACCCAGGGCATGAAACGGGCAACAGGTCTACCAAGCTGCGGACACCAGGTCTACCCAGGGCATGCTGCGGACACCAGGTCTACCCACGGCTTGCTGCGGACAACAGGTCTACCCAGCCATGAAACGGGCAACAGGTCTACCAAGCTGCGGACACCAGGTCTACCCAGGGCATGCTGCGGACACCAGGTCTACCCACGGCTTGCTGCGGACACCAGGTCTACCCAGCCATGAAACGGGCAACAGGTCTACCAAGCTGCGGACACCAGGTCTACCCAGGGCATGCTGCGGACACCAGGTCTACCAACTCAATGCTGCGGACAACAGGTCTACCCAGCCATGAAACGGGCAACAGGTCTACCAAGCTGCGGACACCAGGTCTACCCAGGGTATGCAGCGGACACCAGGTCTACCAACTCAATGCTGCGGACAACAGGTCTACCCAGCCATGAAACGGGCAACAGGTCTACCAAGCTGCGGACACCAGGTCTACCCACGGCTTGCTGCGGACACCAGGTCTACCCAGCCATGAAACGGGCAACAGGTCTACCCACTCAATGCTGCGGACAACAGGTCTACCCAGCCATGAAACGGGCAACAGGTCTACCAAGCTGCGGACACCAGGTCTACCCAGGGCATGCTGCGGACAACAGGTCTACCCAGCCATGAAACGGGCAACAGGTCTACCCACGGCTTGCTGCGGACAACAGGTCTACCCAGGCATGAAACGGGCAACAGGTCTACCAAGCTGCGGACACCAGGTCTACCCAGGGCATGCTGCGGACACCAGGTCTACCCAGCCATGAAACGGGCAACAGGTCTACTCACGGCTTGCTGCGGACACCAGGTCTACCCAGCCATGAAACGGGCAACAGGTCTACCAAGCTGCGGACACCAGGTCTACCCAGCCTTGAAACGGGCAACAGGTCTACCAAGCTGCGGACACCAGGTCTACCCAGGGCATGCTGCGGACACCAGGTCTACCCAGCCATGAAACGGGCAACAGGTCTACTCACGGCTTGCTGCGGACACCAGGTCTACCAAGGGCATGCTGCGGACACCAGGTCTACCCAGCCATGAATCGGGCAACAGGTCTACTCACGGCTTGCTGCGGACACCAGGTCTACCCAGCCATGAAACGGGCAACAGGTCTACCAAGCTGCGGACACCAGGTCTACCCAGGGCATGCTGCGGACACCAGGTCTACCCACGGCTTGCTGCGGACAACAGGTCTACCCAGGCATGAATCGGGCAACAGGTCTACCAAGCTGCGGACACCAGGTCTACCCAGGGCATGCTGCGGACACCAGGTCTACCCACGGCTTGCTGCGGACAACAGGTCTACCAACTCAATGCTGCGGACAACAGGTCTACCCAGCCATGAAACGGGCAACAGGTCTACCAAGCTGCGGACACCAGGTCTACCCACGGCTTGCTGCGGACACCAGGTCTACCCAGCCATGAAACGGGCAACAGGTCTACCAAGCTGCGGACACCAGGTCTACCCAGGGCATGCTGCGGACACCAGGTCTACCCAGCCATGAAACGGGCAACAGGTCTACTCACGGCTTGCTGCGGACACCAGGTCTACCCAGCCATGAAACGGGCAACAGGTCTACTCACTCAATGCTGCGGACACCAGGTCTACCCAGCCATGAAACGGGCAACAGGTCTACCAACTCAATGCTGCGGACAACAGGTCTACCCAGCCATGAAACGGGCAACAGGTCTACCAAGCTGCGGACACCAGGTCTACCCACGGCTTGCTGCGGACAACAGGTCTACCCAGGCATGAATCGGGCAACAGGTCTACCAAGCTGCGGACACCAGGTCTACCCACGGCTTGCTGCGGACAACAGGTCTACCCAGCCATGAAACGGGCAACAGGTCTACCAAGCTGCGGACACCAGGTCTACCCACGGCTTGCTGCGGACAACAGGTCTACCCAGCCATGAAACGGGCAACAGGTCTACTCACGGCTTGCTGCGGACACCAGGTCTACCCAGCCATGAATCGGGCAACAGGTCTACCAAGCTGCGGACAACAGGTCTACCCAGCCATGAAACGGGCAACAGGTCTACCAACTCAATGCTGCGGACAACAGGTCTACCCAGCCATGAAACGGGCAACAGGTCTACCAAGCTGCGGACACCAGGTCTACCCAGGGTATGCAGCGGACACCAGGTCTACCAACTCAATGCTGCGGACAACAGGTCTACCCAGCCATGAAACGGGCAACAGGTCTACCAAGCTGCGGACACCAGGTCTACCCACGGCTTGCTGCGGACACCAGGTCTACCCAGCCATGAAACGGGCAACAGGTCTACCCACTCAATGCTGCGGACAACAGGTCTACCCAGCCATGAAACGGGCAACAGGTCTACCAAGCTGCGGACACCAGGTCTACCCAGGGCATGCTGCGGACAACAGGTCTACCCAGCCATGAAACGGGCAACCGGTCTACTCACGGCTTGCTGCGGACAACAGGTCTACCCAGCCATGAAACGGGCAACAGGTCTACCAAGCTGCGGACACCAGGTCTACCCAGGGCATGCTGCGGACACCAGGTCTACCCAGCCATGAAACGGGCAACAGGTCTACCAAGCTGCGGACAACAGGTCTACCCAGCCATGAAACGGGCAACAGGTCTACCAAGCTGCGGACACCAGGTCTACCCAGCCTTGAAACGGGCAACAGGTCTACCAAGCTGCGGACACCAGGTCTACCCAGGGCATGCTGCGGACACCAGGTCTACCCAGCCATGAAACGGGCAACAGGTCTACTCACGGCTTGCTGCGGACACCAGGTCTACCCAGCCATGAAACGGGCAATAGGTCTACCAAGCTGCGGACACCAGGTCTACCCAGGGCATGCTGCGGACAACAGGTCTACCCAGCCATGAATCGGGCAACAGGTCTACTCACGGCTTGCTGCGGACACCAGGTCTACCCAGCCATGAAACGGGCAACAGGTCTACCAAGCTGCGGACACCAGGTCTACCCAGGGCATGCTGCGGACACCAGGTCTACCCACGGCTTGCTGCGGACACCAGGTCTACCCAGGCATGAATCGGGCAACAGGTCTACCAAGCTGCGGACACCAGGTCTACCCAGGGCATGCTGCGGACACCAGGTCTACCCACGGCTTGCTGCGGACAACAGGTCTACCAACTCAATGCTGCGGACAACAGGTCTACCCAGCCATGAAACGGGCAACAGGTCTACCAAGCTGCGGACACCAGGTCTACCCACGGCTTGCTGCGGACAACAGGTCTACCCAGCCATGAAACGGGCAACAGGTCTACCAAGCTGCGGACACCAGGTCTACCCAGGGCATGCTGCGGACACCAGGTCTACCCAGCCATGAAACGGGCAACAGGTCTACTCACGGCTTGCTGCGGACACCAGGTCTACCCAGCCATGAAACGGGCAACAGGTCTACTCACTCAATGCTGCGGACACCAGGTCTACCCACGGCTTGCTGCGGACAACAGGTCTACCCAGCCATGAAACGGGCAACAGGTCTACCAAGCTGCGGACACCAGGTCTACCCAGGGCATGCTGCGGACACCAGGTCTACCCACGGCTTGCTGCGGACAACAGGTCTACCAACTCAATGCTGCGGACAACAGGTCTACCCAGCCATGAAACGGGCAACAGGTCTACCAAGCTGCGGACACCAGGTCTACCCAGGGCATGCTGCGGACACCAGGTCTACCCAGCCATGAAACGGGCAACAGGTCTACTCACGGCTTGCTGCGGACACCAGGTCTACCCAGCCATGAAACGGGCAACAGGTCTACTCACTCAATGCTGCGGACACCAGGTCTACCCAGCCATGAAACGGGCAACAGGTCTACCAACTCAATGCTGCGGACAACAGGTCTACCCAGCCATGAAACGGGCAACAGGTCTACCAAGCTGCGGACACCAGGTCTACCCACGGCTTGCTGCGGACAACAGGTCTACCCAGGCATGAATCGGGCAACAGGTCTACCAAGCTGCGGACACCAGGTCTACCCACGGCTTGCTGCGGACAACAGGTCTACCCAGCCATGAAACGGGCAACAGGTCTACCAAGCTGCGGACACCAGGTCTACCCAGGGCATGCTGCGGACACCAGGTCTACCCAGCCATGAAACGGGCAACAGGTCTACCAAGCTGCGGACACCAGGTCTACCCAGGGCATGCTGCGGACACCAGGTCTACCCAGCCATGAAACGGGCAACAGGTCTACCAAGCTGCGGACACCAGGTCTACCCACGGCTTGCTGCGGACAACAGGTCTACCCAGCCATGAAACGGGCAACAGGTCTACTCACGGCTTGCTGCGGACACCAGGTCTACCCAGCCATGAATCGGGCAACAGGTCTACCAAGCTGCGGACAACAGGTCTACCCAGCCATGAAACGGGCAACAGGTCTACCAACTCAATGCTGCGGACAACAGGTCTACCCAGCCATGAAACGGGCAACAGGTCTACCAAGCTGCGGACACCAGGTCTACCCAGGGCATGCTGCGGACACCAGGTCTACGCAGCCATGAAACGGGCAACAGGTCTACCAAGCTGCGGACACCAGGTCTACCCACGGCTTGCTGCGGACAACAGGTCTACCCAGCCATGAAACGGGCAACAGGTCTACTCACGGCTTGCTGCGGACACCAGGTCTACCCAGCCATGAATCGGGCAACAGGTCTACCAAGCTGCGGACAACAGGTCTACCCAGCCATGAAACGGGCAACAGGTCTACCAACTCAATGCTGCGGACAACAGGTCTACCCAGCCATGAAACGGGCAACAGGTCTACCAAGCTGCGGACACCAGGTCTACCCAGGGTATGCAGCGGACACCAGGTCTACCAACTCAATGCTGCGGACACCAGGTCTACCCAGCCATGAAACGGGCAACAGGTCTACCAAGCTGCGGACACCAGGTCTACCCACGGCTTGCTGCGGACAACAGGTCTACCCAGCCATGAAACGGGCAACAGGTCTACTCACGGCTTGCTGCGGACACCAGGTCTACCCAGCCATGAAACGGGCAACAGGTCTACCAAGCTGCGGACACCAGGTCTACCCAGGGCATGCTGCGGACACCAGGTCTACCCAGCCATGAAACGGGCAACAGGTCTACTCACGGCTTGCTGCGGACACCAGGTCTACCCAGCCATGAATCGGGCAACAGGTCTACCAAGCTGCGGACAACAGGTCTACCCAGCCATGAAACGGGCAACAGGTCTACCAACTCAATGCTGCGGACAACAGGTCTACCCAGCCATGAAACGGGCAACAGGTCTACCAAGCTGCGGACACCAGGTCTACCCAGGGTATGCAGCGGACACCAGGTCTACCAACTCAATGCTGCGGACAACAGGTCTACCCAGGCATGAATCGGGCAACAGGTCTACCAAGCTGCGGACACCAGGTCTACCCACGGCTTGCTGCGGACACCAGGTCTACCCAGCCATGAAACGGGCAACAGGTCTACCCACTCAATGCTGCGGACAACAGGTCTACCCAGCCATGAAACGGGCAACAGGTCTACCAAGCTGCGGACACCAGGTCTACCCAGGGCATGCTGCGGACACCAGGTCTACCCAGGCATGAAACGGGCAACAGGTCTACCAAGCTGCGGACACCAGGTCTACCCAGGGCATGCTGCGGACACCAGGTCTACCCAGCCATGAAACGGGCAACAGGTCTACTCACGGCTTGCTGCGGACACCAGGTCTACCCCGCCATGAAACGGGCAACAGGTCTACCAAGCTGCGGACAACAGGTCTACCCAGCCATGAAACGGGCAACAGGTCTACCAAGCTGCGGACACCAGGTCTACCCAGGGCATGCTGCGGACACCAGGTCTACCAACTCAATGCTGCGGACAACAGGTCTACCCAGCCATGAAACGGGCAACAGGTCTACCAAGCTGCGGACACCAGGTCTACCCAGGGCATGCTGCGGACACCAGGTCTACCAACTCAATGCTGCGGACAACAGGTCTACCCAGCCATGAAACGGGCAACAGGTCTACCAAGCTGCGGACACCAGGTCTACCCAGGGCATGCTGCGGACACCAGGTCTACCAACTCAATGCTGCGGACAACAGGTCTACCCAGCCATGAATCGGGCAACAGGTCTACCAAGCTGCGGACACCAGGTCTACCCAGGGCATGCTGCGGACACCAGGTCTACCCAGCCATGAAACGGGCAACAGGTCTACTCACGGCTTGCTGCGGACACCAGGTCTACCCAGCCATGAAACGGGCAACAGGTCTACCAAGCTGCGGACAACAGGTCTACCCAGCCATGAAACGGGCAACAGGTCTACCCACTCAATGCTGCGGACACCAGGTCTACCCAGGGCATGCTGCGGACACCAGGTCTACCAACTCAATGCTGCGGACAACAGGTCTACCCAGGCATGAATCGGGCAACAGGTCTACCAGGCTGCGGACACCAGGTCTACCCACGGCTTGCTGCGGACACCAGGTCTACCCAGCCATGAAACGGGCAACAGGTCTACCAAGCTGCGGACACCAGGTCTACCCAGGGCATGCTGCGGACACCAGGTCTACCCAGCCATGAAACGGGCAACAGGTCTACTCACGGCTTGCTGCGGACACCAGGTCTACCCAGGCATGAATCGGGCAACAGGTCTACCAAGCTGCGGACACCAGGTCTACCCAGGGCATGCTGCGGACACCAGGTCTACCCAGCCATGAAACGGGCAACAGGTCTACTCACGGCTTGCTGCGGACACCAGGTCTACCCAGCCATGAAACGGGCAACAGGTCTACCAAGCTGCGGACACCAGGTCTACCCAGGGCATGCTGCGGACACCAGGTCTACCAACTCAATGCTGCGGACAACAGGTCTACCCAGCCATGAAACGGGCAACAGGTCTACCAAGCTGCGGACACCAGGTCTACCCAGGGCATGCTGCGGACACCAGGTCTACCAACTCAATGCTGCGGACAACAGGTCTACCCAGCCATGAATCGGGCAACAGGTCTACCAAGCTGCGGACACCAGGTCTACCCAGGGCATGCTGCGGACACCAGGTCTACCCAGCCATGAAACGGGCAACAGGTCTACCAAGCTGCGGACACCAGGTCTACCCAGGGCATGCTGCGGACACCAGGTCTACCCAGCCATGAAACGGGCAACAGGTCTACTCACGGCTTGCTGCGGACACCAGGTCTACCCAGCCATGAAACGGGCAACAGGTCTACCAAGCTGCGGACACCAGGTCTACCCAGGGCATGCTGCGGACACCAGGTCTACCCAGCCATGAAACGGGCAACAGGTCTACTCACGGCTTGCTGCGGACACCAGGTCTACCCAGCCATGAAACGGGCAACAGGTCTACCAAGCTGCGGACACCAGGTCTACCCAGGGCATGCTGCGGACACCAGGTCTACCAACTCAATGCTGCGGACAACAGGTCTACCCAGCCATGAAACGGGCAACAGGTCTACCAAGCTGCGGACACCAGGTCTACCCAGGGCATGCTGCGGACACCAGGTCTACCAACTCAATGCTGCGGACAACAGGTCTACCCAGCCATGAATCGGGCAACAGGTCTACCAAGCTGCGGGCACCAGGTCTACCCACGGCTTGCTGCGGACAACAGGTCTACCCAGCCATGAAACGGGCAACAGGTCTACCAAGCTGCGGACACCAGGTCTACCCAGGGCATGCTGCGGACACCAGGTCTACCCAGCTATGAAACGGGCAACAGGTCTACTCACGGCTTGCTGCGGACACCAGGTCTACCCAGCCATGAAACGGGCAACAGGTCTACCAAGCTGCGGACACCAGGTCTACCCAGGGCATGCTGCGGACACCAGGTCTACCCAGCCATGAAACGGGCAACAGGTCTACTCACGGCTTGCTGCGGACACCAGGTCTACCCAGCCATGAAACGGGCAACAGGTCTACCAAGCTGCGGACACCAGGTCTACCCAGGGCATGCTGCGGACACCAGGTCTACCCAGCCATGAAACGGGCAACAGGTCTACCAAGCTGCGGACACCAGGTCTACCCAGGGCATGCTGCGGACACCAGGTCTACCCACGGCTTGCTGCGGACAACAGGTCTACCCAGGGCATGAATCGGGCAACAGGTCTACCAAGCTGCGGACACCAGGTCTACCCAGGGCATGCTGCGGACACCAGGTCTACCCACGGCTTGCTGCGGACAACCGGTCTACCCACGGCTTGCTGCGGACAACAGGTCTACCCACTCCAAGCTGCGGACACCAGGTCTAACTACTCCATTACGCGGACAACAGGTCTACCCACTCCATGCGGCGGACAACATGTCTACCCGCTCCATGCTGCGGACACCAGGTCTGCCCACGCCGTGATGCGGACCACAGGTCTACCTTCGCCATGCTGCACGCAGCCCGGGTCGCACCGGAGCTAGGTAGACCCGGTCGCCGCGGCCGTCGCAGCGCCCTCGCCCTCGACGGCGGACCCACGCCGCCGGTCCCGGAGGCGGGTAGACCTGGTCGCCGCGGCCACGGCGGCCGCCCATCCCGGAGCCCAGTAGACCTGGCCGCCGCGGGACCGGCCAAGTTTCCCGGAGTCGTGTAGACCTGGTCGTCGCGGCCACGGCCGCCGCCGCTGCGCCTTCGCCGGCGACGGCGGTCCCACGCCACCGGCCCCGGAGCCGCGTCGACCTGGCCGCCGCGGGACGGGCCACGTTTCGCGGATCCGGGTAGACGAGGCATCCTTGTACCATCTCGGAGCCGGGGAAACCCCACAGCCTCTTAACGCTCCGGAGCCCAAGTGCTCCAGCAGCCTTGCCCCGCCCGGCAGAATCGATTTCAAGACCAAGACATATTTTCGACAACATTTTATTTCATCATTTCATTTCATTTCTTTTCATTTCATTTTATTATTTTATTTTATTTCGTTTTGTTTTGTTTTGTTTTGTTTTGATTTGATTTGATTTGTTTCATTTCCTCTTTGCCTTTTTTGAATGATTGCCTCTTCTATTTACTCGGAAAGAAAATCTTTTCCGGAAAACAAAACTCTTGCCAAATCTTATTTGTGATCCCTTTGGGCCCACAGCCGAGCTGACGGAGGGCCTGTGCCCGGTTCTCGCCCTGCTGACACACTGACCCCCCCAAACGGCGTCCTCCCTACCCCACGCCTCCTCCCCCGTCCCCCAGAGACCCTACCTACAGAGCCCCCCCCCCCACAAAACAGAACCTCACGGGCCGCAGCACAGCCAGGGGAAGCACGTACGTGCAGCGAAACTCGGCCCAAAGCCGCCGCGCCCTGGCACAACTCGCCCTGCCCCTTCCCGCCCCACGGAGGCGGCTGCATCGAGGCGACCGGCGCCGCCGTCGGCAAGCGGGTGGCCGCTTTCGGGCCGGTTCTTCCGCGGAAGGTCTGCAGAGCTCTTGGGGCCTCGGCGCGGGTTTGGGGGGCCGTGAGGGCTCGCTGTCGAGGCGCCCGGGGCCGGCACGAAGCCGCCTGCCCTCTCCCTGTCCCTGCCCCGTCTTCCGCAGCCACCCATTAACGCTGGGGGCGAGCCCGCCCTCCGCCATCAACCTCCCATGCAGCGCTTTCAGACTTTCCCCGCCCCTGCCCATTGTCGGCTGGGGGCGCCCTGCCCCCCGCCGTCAGCCTCCCTGGCAGCGCTTTCAGACTCTCTCGGGCCCCTGCCCATTGTCGGCTGGGGGCGCCCCGCCCCCCGCCCTCAGCCTCCCTGGCAGCGCTTTCAGACTGCCTCGGGCCCTGCCCATTGTCGGTTGGGGGCGCCCCGCCCCCCGCCCTCAGCCTCCCTGGCAGCGCTTTCAGACTGCCTCGGGCCCTGCCCATTGTCGGTTGGGGGCGACCCCGCCCTCCGCCATCAGCCTCCCTGGCAGCACTTTCAGCCTCTTCCTGCCCCCGCCCACGGTCCCACCGGGCAGTTTACACGGCGGCGGCGGGAGGCTGATGCCGAGGTCGGCAGGCGGAGAGCCTGGTGCACAAGCAGGGATGGCGGCGGGATGATTGGCGCCGTCTGTCCCTGGTCAAAGAAGCTCTCTGTTCAGCTTTCTCGGAGCCTTTTGCTTTGGTGGCGTTCCTTCCTCCTCCGCCCCGGCGCCGCTCAAGCCTGCGGCAGGGCGGCAGCGCGGCGGGCGGGCGGCCGGGGGGAGGGGGGAGGGGGGGGGGAGGGAGGGAGCGCGCGAGCGAGCGAGCGAGCGCGCTGCAGAAATGAAGCCCGGAGCAGGGCCGCGGTCCATTCGAGCACGGGGAGGGGGCGCGACAACGCTGCCTGCTCCTGTCGGGGAGCGCTTGGGGAAGTGGGGTGCCGGCACCATGACGGCGGAGCGGACAGGGGCCGCGGCTGGGGAAGAGGCCGGCGGAGCTCGCCAGTGGATGCTGGCGCACGGAGCCGGCAGGGACACCTGGGCACGGCTGGGACCGAAAGTCGCCCGCCTTCACGCCCCGCCTTTCGCCGGGGGGAAGAAGACGCGAGAGCAGGGCTGCCTGCTGGGCTGCCAGTGCCCGCGGTCATGCCGGACGTGCAGGCCGACCGCCGAAGGCGTGCTCGCCGCTGCAGAGACGACAAGGGGGCCGCGCGTCCGATGGAAGAGACGGGGCGCCATCGCGCGGCGGCCGGGCTGCAAGGCCGGCCGACGGTAACAGGACTACCACGCCGCGGGCGGCCAGAGACAAAGACCGGCCGAGGGCAACAGGTCTACCCAGCATTAGGCCGGCCGGTACCAGGGCCGGCCGAGGGCAACAGTTCTACCCAGCATTAGGCCAGCCGGAAAGACGGCCGGCAGAGGGCAACAGGTCTACCCAGCATTCGGCCGTCAGGTACAAAGGCCGGCCGAGGGCAACAGGTCTACCCAGCATTCGGCTGGCCGGTAACACGGCGGGCCGAGGGCAACAGGTCTACCCAGCATTAGGCCGGCCGGTAACACTGCCGGCCGAGGGCAACAGGTCTACCCAGCATTCGGCCGCCACGTCCAAAGGCCGGCCGAGGGCAACAGGTCTACCCAGCATTCGGCCGCCACGTCCAAAGGCCGGCCGAGGGCAACAGGTCTACCCAGCATTAGGCCGCCACGTCCAAAGGCCGGCCGAGGGCAACAGGTCTACCCAGCATTCGGCCGCCACGTACAAAGGCCGGCCGAGGGCAACAGGTCTACCCAGCATTCGGCCGCCACGTCCAAAGGCCGGCCGAGGGCAACAGGTCTACCCAGCATTCGGCCGCCACGTCCAAAGGCCGGCCGAGGGCAACAGGTCTACCCAGCATTCGGCCGCCACGTCCAAAGGCCGGCCGAGGGCAACAGGTCTACCCAGCATTCGGCCGCCACGTCCAAAGGCCGGCCGAGGGCAACAGGTCTACCCAGCATTAGGCCGCCACGTCCAAAGGCCGGCCGAGGGCAACAGGTCTACCCAGCATTAGGCCGGCCGGCAGAGGGCAACAGGTCTACCCAGCATTCGGCCGTCAGGTACAAAGGCCGGCCGAGGGCAACAGGTCTACCCAGCATTCGGCCGCCACGTCCAAAGGCCGGCCGAGGGCAACAGGTCTACCCAGCATTCGGCCGTCAGGTACAAAGGCCGGCCGAGGGCAACAGGTCTACCCAGCATTCGGCTGGCCGGTAACACGGCGGGCCGAGGGCAACAGGTCTACCCAGCATTAGGCCGGCCGGTAACACTGCCGGCCGAGGGCAACAGGTCTACCCAGCATTAGGCCGCCACGTCCAAAGGCCGGCCGAGGGCAACAGGTCTACCCAGCATTAGGCCGCCACGTCCAAAGGCCGGCCGAGGGCAACAGGTCTACCCAGCATTCGGCCGCCACGTCCAAAGGCCGGCCGAGGGCAACAGGTCTACCCAGCATTAGGCTGCCACGTCCAAAGGCCGGCCGAGGGCAACAGGTCTACCCAGCATTCGGCCGCCACGTCCAAAGGCCGGCCGAGGGCAACAGGTCTCCCCAGCATTAGGCCGGCCGGCAGAGGGCAACAGGTCTACCCAGCATTCGGCCGTCAGGTACAAAGGCCGGCCGAGGGCAACAGGTCTACCCAGCATTAGGCCGGCCGGTAACACTGCCGGCCGAGGGCAACAGGTCTACCCAGCATTAGGCCGCCACGTCCAAAGGCCGGCCGAGGGCAACAGGTCTACCCAGCATTAGGCCGCCACGTCCAAAGGCCGGCCGAGGGCAACAGGTCTACCCAGCATTCGGCCGCCACGTCCAAAGGCCGGCCGAGGGCAACAGGTCTACCCAGCATTAGGCCGGCCGGCAGAGGGCAACAGGTCTACCCAGCATTCGGCCGTCAGGTACAAAGGCCGGCCGAGGGCAACAGGTCTACCCAGCATTAGGCCGGCCGGTAACACGGCCGGCAGAGGGCAACAGGTCTACTCAGCATTAGGCCGGCCGGTAAAACGGCAGGCCGAGGGCAACAGGTCTACCCAGCATTCGGCCGTCAGGTACAAAGGCCGGCCGAGGGCAACAGGTCTACCCAGCATTAGGCCGGCCGGTAACACTGCCGGCCGAGGGCAACAGGTCTACCCAGCATTAGGCCGCCACGTCCAAAGGCCGGCCGAGGGCAACAGGTCTACCCAGCATTAGGCCGCCACGTCCAAAGGCCGGCCGAGGGCAACAGGTCTACCCAGCATTCGGCCGCCACGTATAAAGGCCGGCCGAGGGCAACAGGTCTACCCAGCATTAGGCCGGCCGGCAGAGGGCAACAGGTCTACCCAGCATTCGGCCGTCAGGTACAAAGGCCGGCCGAGGGCAACAGGTCTACCCAGCATTAGGCCGGCCGGTAAC
>NW_028276116.1:587500-590000 GCF_052056855.1 Sturnus vulgaris
AAGCAGCGCAGTTGTTGATGGTGTAAGAGTCTTTCGTGGGCTTGATGTAAAAGCCGTGGCACTTTTCTCCCTGTGTTCTGAGACCGGTAAGATTGCAAAAGGTCTCTAATATCCTGATGTTTGTTTTCATGTCTTCCCAGGAGTCACTCAACAAGACCAGATCGTCCGCAAATGCCATCGCTGTGATGCTGTTCCCTTCTCGGTGGTATCCCTTGCCCTTCTCTTCCAGCTTGCATAACAGGGGGTCCATCGCCAGGTTAAATAAAAGGGGTGACAGCGGGTCACCCTGTTTTACCCCAACCCGGATCTGGATTTTATCTGTGTGTGTGTTTTTCTTCGTGGTGATATATGTACAGATGTTGTGGTACATATTGCTCACCAGTCCGACGATGTGGGGATCCACTCCCCTTTGTTGCAAAGCGTGTATGATGTGCTGGTGGCTTACGGTGTCAAAAGCCTTGGCGATGTCCACAAATACAACACCCAGTGGTCTGTGTTCTCTTTTGGCCGACCGAATTATGGTTTGCAGGAGTTTCAGGTTTTCAGAGCATCCCGCCGCTCTAATGAAGCCTCTTTGCCTTGGGTTGAGGGGGCACGCTTTGCTCATCCTAGCTGTTACAATCCTGGAGAACAGTCTTAACAAGATAGAACCAATCGTGATAGGTCTCCAGTTATTAACGTCCTTTAAGCGCTCCGGTGTTGTCGATTTAGGAATTAAAACAGTCCTGCACCCCCTCACCATGTCCGGGATTTTTCCAGATGTTAACCATAAATTGAAGATCTCCGTGGTCCGGGAATACTCGGGATCCATCTTCTTGATGTCCCCAAGAGTAATCCCATCTGGACCTGGAGCTGAGCCCTTGCTCATCTCCTGCACATTTTTCTCAATCTCTTTTGCCGTAATTAAATCTCTGAAAGCACTATTGTCGGCTTTCCCAGTAATTTGAAAGTCCCCAAGGCTCTCGAATTTTCCAGGTGTTTCCCATCTGGCTTTAAAAACCGAATAAATTTCACCGGGTGGAATATTACAGGATAAACATTCCATATCGTCCAAAATAATTTTTGCCAGTTTTCCCCTGTCAAGATGGAATAATCGCTGGAAGCGAAGATAATCACCTCTCTTAATTGCTCTCTCTTTCATCCACTTCTGAAACGGTCTCCTTGGTTGCTTCTTCCGGGCCCCCATTGTTCTCTTATCTCGGGTTGCTGTTCTTATCTGGCTTATCGATTCCAGGCATCCAAAGCAGTCCTGCGCTGCTTCATCGATGATTGGCTGCATGTCCTGGCCTTCCAGCAACTGCTTGAATGCCCAGGGGAAGGTGTTAATTGTCCCAGCTGATAAGCGTTCCCCGAGTGTCCGCTGATAATGGGCCTGCAGCTGCTGATTGGTGGTTCCCTTTCGTCCGTTACCCTTCTCCAGATGGTGCCTTATCTTGCCCATTGTTCTCCCGCCAGCTGGCTTCCTGGACGGTTGGCTCTTATCAGGTCCATTGTCAACGGTTCCTGCCTGAGGTTGATGACTCATCTCAGGTTCCTCTTTCAGGCCCTCGGCCGCTCTTTGATGTTCCTCTGCCGGTTTCCTGGGAAGCAATCTTCTTTTGTCACTGATTTGCTTAGCTGTTTTGGTTGTGATGTGCTCCGCGATAAGTTTATTGATGTTTTTGTTGCCCTCAAACTGAGCCTCCAGCCTTATCAACAGTTCTTCCTCCTCCTTTGTCCAGCATCTTTTGTGAGCTCCTCGGTTAGATGTTTCCTTCGGTTGGGAAGCAGCGATCCTTTCTTGATTCCTTATCAGCGGGTGTGCCAATCTTTTGTGTTGTCCCAGGCCAATTTTAGTTTTGAAATCTCTCCCACATACCTCACAGATCCACTCCCCAGCTGGAGCCGTCTCAGTCACTGGACCCCTGCATTTTGGAAAATGACAAACAATACTGTGATAGTTAGTATTTTCCCTTCCACATTTAACACACCTAAAACAAACCCTCTTCCTCCCGTGCGACCCCTTTAGATGTTCAATCAGGGCCAACACAGAGTTTACCCGGGTACCACAGCAAGGACAAGGTGGATTTTTGTCAGGAACGGCCACCGTCACGGTCTCCTCAGGTGTCCGTTCCCCGCGCTTCCCAGGCGTTGGAGGCGATGTTTCAGGCCCGTCTCTGCTCTCCTCCTCGCCGCCCTCCTTCTCGCCGCTGCCCTCCTCAAGCACAAACGATTTGTTGTCTCGCGGGAGGCTGGAAAATAAAGTTTCTCCCGCACACGGTAGTGGTGTAAGTTGTTCGTACACCTCAGGCAACCCGCTCAATCCCTCCCAATTCACAGAAAAATGAACACTTTCATGCACATGCAGATCCGACCTAAAGAACTCTAAGTTCACCAGCCAAGCCAATTCATTTTCTGCCAAATTGGAAGTTTTAGATGGTAAAATTTGAGGCACCAGGTCTACCTGGTCACTTTTTGGAAATAGGTCGGCCTGGTGTCTTGGAAATAAGGACACCAGGTC
>NW_028276116.1:600000-612500 GCF_052056855.1 Sturnus vulgaris
ACACCGAGGCCCCGAGGCCGGGGCGGCTCGCTCTGCAGCAGGCGGCGGCACGACAAAGGAGCGCCGTGCGCGGTGCGCGCGCGGAACGGGCTCTTTTCCCCCGTCCGTGCTCCCCCGGCCCCGCCATCGGTTCTCGTCAGCCCTCTCACTCTCTCTCGCTCTCGAGGGGGGGGGGTTTGGTTTCGTTTTCTCTCGGCTCAAGCTCGAGCCGCACCGCCGCCCGGTGCTGCTCGCGGCCGGCACCCACGGGACGCTAAACTCGGACCAGGGCCAGCGCCGGCACCTCGCGTGGTTTTAAGGACACCTTGAGTGCTCACGGGGCCACGCGGCCATCACACAGCCTGGGACGGTAAAGATGTTCCTTCCCCGGCAAGCGGAAGGAGCGACACCTCGCCTGCGACGGGAAGCGAATTGGACAGGAGACCGCCCTGCTCGAGGGACCGGACACCACCGAGACTTCGCCCGGAGGAGCCGGCCCGCCGGGGGCCCTTTCCGACGCGACCCGAAAAGCCTCATCGATCGGACGGGGACAGAAAGAAAAGCAGCCGCGGGGCAACGGGGAGCCCCCGCGGCCGCGGGTTCCTGGGACAACGGCAACGGAGCAGGGCTCCAACATGCGTGCGAGCGGGACACGTCCCCGAGAGGCCCTCCCTTGGCGCCGCCGAGCCTCCCCGACGCTCCCTAGGCCCCCGACGCCGGCGGGCCGCTTGCAACCTTCGGGATCGATCACGCAGCAGAGGAAGAGAGCGGGGGGTGCCGCCACCCGCCCGCGGGCCGCAAGACAACGGAAAACGGAGCAGCTGCCACCGACCACGCCGCGGGCCACCGGCTTTCGCCCGCCTCGCAGCGATCGGCTTCCCACCCGGAAAAAAAGCCGGGGGGAAGGGCAAGCCACCGCACCAAAAAAAAAACTAAAAAAAAAGCACGCCATGCGTCGCACGACCCGTGCTAGCCACGGGGGTCACGAGCCAGGGGTGGGGGCGAGAACGCGCCTCTCAACTCCTCCCGTAAAACCCCTCCAACCACCGGACATACGGTCTCTTTTCTCACTCGCCAACACAGCCAGCCCTTCTCTCTCGCCTTTCGCTTTCGCTTCGGTGGCGGCCCGTGACCCTTCGTCAGCGCGCGCTTCTCGGTGCCGCGGCTTAGGGCCGCGAGAGAAAAAGAACGGAGGCCGGGCGGGCACCCCCACACTGCCCCGCACACCGGCACGCTTTAATAAAAAAGAACGGAGCCGCTCGCAAAACCCAGCCCCCGCCGGCAACGGCAACCACGGCAGCCGGGGCAGGCCAGACACCACGGGCCGCCCCGGCACGGTGCCTCGATCGCGCCCGGCCGATACCGAGAAAGGGCGAGGCGCCGCCGCCCCGCCCACGACACACTCTCGGGGGCTCACTCGCTCGCTCGCTCTCTGTTGGGTTGCGGGGTCCGTCCTGGGGGGGGGACACGGCCGGCCACCGCGGCCGACCGCCGCCCCGGAAAAATTCTGCCCGCTACACGCGGGTCCCCGGCTTAGGGCCGAGGAAGGGGGACGACTTCAACAACACACGGCAGGGCCGGACACTCCCGTCACCGAGCCCCCCTTCGCAGGCAAGCAAGCGAAGCCGAGAGGCGAGGCCACACGCCCCACTGCATGTCCCCCGCTGCCCTTTCGATACGGACACAACTCTGGCAACACAGGTCGGGAGCGGGAAACGAGGCGCAGCCAACCTCGGCCAAGCGAGCCACGCCCGGGGGGCTCTCGGGGAGGGGGGCCAGGGAAAGCCCGGGCAGGCTCAACACAACCCCGGGCCGGCCCCACAGAAATCCAGCCCCGGCTGCCGGCCACCAGCGTGCACCGGGACCGACAGCCGAAGAAATGCCGCACCCGGCGAGCGGGCGGGGCCCCGGCTTAAGGCCGGGCAGAAAAGGGGCGAGGCGCCGCCGCCTCGCCCGCCACCATCCCCGGGGGAGCGAGCGGGCGCCCGGCTCCCCGTTGTCACGAAACCGGCAGCAGCCGGGCCGGAGCGGGACACACTCGCGGCTTTCTCGCCCTCTCTCTGGGCCTTTTTCTCGCTTCTCCCCCGCCTGGAACAACGCAGCCTCGCCTGGGCCGGGGGAGCGCGGTGGCTCTCGGATCGCATCGCTCTCTCTGGGGGCTTTCTCGCTTCTCCCCCGGACTGAACCCGCAGCCTCGGCCTGGGCCGGGGAGCGGCTCTCGGATCGCATCGGTCTCTCTGGGGGCTTTCTCGCTTCTCCCCCGACTGAGCACGCAGCCTCGCCTGGGCCGGGGAGCGGCTCTCGGATCGCATCGGTCTCTCTCTCTGGGCTAACCTGTCCCAGTCGAACTGGGTAAGACGGGAAGCCGGACGAAGCCACGCGACTCGCCCCGACATCGGCGGTGTTCTTCTGGCCCTGGCGACCGCACGCGCGTCCGCCCTTCTCCGCCACGGACACAGGCACGGCAACAGCCTGTGGGGATACGGCCCGTCACCTCGTTCCCATAATACGGACAGATGGGCCCGAAGCGGCGGAGGCCGGAAAGAGAACCGATGTACGTGACCGAGGGGGCGCAGTGGCGCACGCCGCCTTCTACGATGACATAGCCGGAGGCAGCGAGAAACAGCGACCCCTTGGAGTACTTCCAGGCCGGCGGCGGACAACAGGTCTACCAGCCATGAAACGGGCAACAGGTCTACCGACGGCTTGCTGCGGACAACAGGTCTACCCAGCCATGAAACGGGCAACAGGTCGACCAAGCTGCGGACAACAGGTCTACCCAGGGCATGCTGCGGACACCAGGTCTACCCACGGCTTGCTGCGGACAACAGGTCTACCCAGGCATGAATCGGGCAACAGGTCTACCAAGCTGCGGACACCAGGTCTACCCACGGCATGCTGCGGACAACAGGTCTACCCACGGCTTGCTGCGGACACCAGGTCTACCCAGCCATGAAACGGGCAACAGGTCTACCCACTCAATGCT
Organism: Sturnus vulgaris; assembly: GCF_052056855.1. Lineage (NCBI taxonomy): Eukaryota > Metazoa > Chordata > Aves > Passeriformes > Sturnidae > Sturnus > Sturnus vulgaris. Next base: position 602,966 of record NW_028276116.1, read on the forward strand.
GCGGACACCAGGTCTACCCAGCCATGAAACGGGCAACAGGTCTACCAAGCTGCGGACACCAGGTCTACCCAGGGCATGCTGCGGACACCAGGTCTACCCACTCAATGCTACGGACAACAGGTCTACCCAGCCATGAAACGGGCAACAGGTCTACCAAGCTGCGGACAACAGGTCTACCCAGGGCATGCTGCGGACACCAGGTCTACCCACGGCTTGCTGCGGACAACAGGTCTACCCAGCTGCGGACACCAGGTCTACCCAGGGCATGAAACGGGCAACAGGTCTACCAAGCTGCGGACACCAGGTCTACCCAGGGCATGCTGCGGACACCAGGTCTACCCACGGCTTGCTGCGGACAACAGGTCTACCCAGCCATGAAACGGGCAACAGGTCTACCAAGCTGCGGACACCAGGTCTACCCAGGGCATGCTGCGGACACCAGGTCTACCCACGGCTTGCTGCGGACACCAGGTCTACCCAGCCATGAAACGGGCAACAGGTCTACCAAGCTGCGGACACCAGGTCTACCCAGGGCATGCTGCGGACACCAGGTCTACCAACTCAATGCTGCGGACAACAGGTCTACCCAGCCATGAAACGGGCAACAGGTCTACCAAGCTGCGGACACCAGGTCTACCCAGGGTATGCAGCGGACACCAGGTCTACCAACTCAATGCTGCGGACAACAGGTCTACCCAGCCATGAAACGGGCAACAGGTCTACCAAGCTGCGGACACCAGGTCTACCCACGGCTTGCTGCGGACACCAGGTCTACCCAGCCATGAAACGGGCAACAGGTCTACCCACTCAATGCTGCGGACAACAGGTCTACCCAGCCATGAAACGGGCAACAGGTCTACCAAGCTGCGGACACCAGGTCTACCCAGGGCATGCTGCGGACAACAGGTCTACCCAGCCATGAAACGGGCAACAGGTCTACCCACGGCTTGCTGCGGACAACAGGTCTACCCAGGCATGAAACGGGCAACAGGTCTACCAAGCTGCGGACACCAGGTCTACCCAGGGCATGCTGCGGACACCAGGTCTACCCAGCCATGAAACGGGCAACAGGTCTACTCACGGCTTGCTGCGGACACCAGGTCTACCCAGCCATGAAACGGGCAACAGGTCTACCAAGCTGCGGACACCAGGTCTACCCAGCCTTGAAACGGGCAACAGGTCTACCAAGCTGCGGACACCAGGTCTACCCAGGGCATGCTGCGGACACCAGGTCTACCCAGCCATGAAACGGGCAACAGGTCTACTCACGGCTTGCTGCGGACACCAGGTCTACCAAGGGCATGCTGCGGACACCAGGTCTACCCAGCCATGAATCGGGCAACAGGTCTACTCACGGCTTGCTGCGGACACCAGGTCTACCCAGCCATGAAACGGGCAACAGGTCTACCAAGCTGCGGACACCAGGTCTACCCAGGGCATGCTGCGGACACCAGGTCTACCCACGGCTTGCTGCGGACAACAGGTCTACCCAGGCATGAATCGGGCAACAGGTCTACCAAGCTGCGGACACCAGGTCTACCCAGGGCATGCTGCGGACACCAGGTCTACCCACGGCTTGCTGCGGACAACAGGTCTACCAACTCAATGCTGCGGACAACAGGTCTACCCAGCCATGAAACGGGCAACAGGTCTACCAAGCTGCGGACACCAGGTCTACCCACGGCTTGCTGCGGACACCAGGTCTACCCAGCCATGAAACGGGCAACAGGTCTACCAAGCTGCGGACACCAGGTCTACCCAGGGCATGCTGCGGACACCAGGTCTACCCAGCCATGAAACGGGCAACAGGTCTACTCACGGCTTGCTGCGGACACCAGGTCTACCCAGCCATGAAACGGGCAACAGGTCTACTCACTCAATGCTGCGGACACCAGGTCTACCCAGCCATGAAACGGGCAACAGGTCTACCAACTCAATGCTGCGGACAACAGGTCTACCCAGCCATGAAACGGGCAACAGGTCTACCAAGCTGCGGACACCAGGTCTACCCACGGCTTGCTGCGGACAACAGGTCTACCCAGGCATGAAACGGGCAACAGGTCTACCAAGCTGCGGACACCAGGTCTACCCAGGGCATGCTGCGGACACCAGGTCTACGCAGCCATGAAACGGGCAACAGGTCTACCAAGCTGCGGACACCAGGTCTACCCACGGCTTGCTGCGGACAACAGGTCTACCCAGCCATGAAACGGGCAACAGGTCTACTCACGGCTTGCTGCGGACACCAGGTCTACCCAGCCATGAATCGGGCAACAGGTCTACCAAGCTGCGGACAACAGGTCTACCCAGCCATGAAACGGGCAACAGGTCTACCAACTCAATGCTGCGGACAACAGGTCTACCCAGCCATGAAACGGGCAACAGGTCTACCAAGCTGCGGACACCAGGTCTACCCAGGGTATGCAGCGGACACCAGGTCTACCAACTCAATGCTGCGGACACCAGGTCTACCCAGCCATGAAACGGGCAACAGGTCTACCAAGCTGCGGACACCAGGTCTACCCACGGCTTGCTGCGGACAACAGGTCTACCCAGCCATGAAACGGGCAACAGGTCTACTCACGGCTTGCTGCGGACACCAGGTCTACCCAGCCATGAAACGGGCAACAGGTCTACCAAGCTGCGGACACCAGGTCTACCCAGGGCATGCTGCGGACACCAGGTCTACCCAGCCATGAAACGGGCAACAGGTCTACTCACGGCTTGCTGCGGACACCAGGTCTACCCAGCCATGAATCGGGCAACAGGTCTACCAAGCTGCGGACAACAGGTCTACCCAGCCATGAAACGGGCAACAGGTCTACCAACTCAATGCTGCGGACAACAGGTCTACCCAGCCATGAAACGGGCAACAGGTCTACCAAGCTGCGGACACCAGGTCTACCCAGGGTATGCAGCGGACACCAGGTCTACCAACTCAATGCTGCGGACAACAGGTCTACCCAGGCATGAATCGGGCAACAGGTCTACCAAGCTGCGGACACCAGGTCTACCCACGGCTTGCTGCGGACACCAGGTCTACCCAGCCATGAAACGGGCAACAGGTCTACCCACTCAATGCTGCGGACAACAGGTCTACCCAGCCATGAAACGGGCAACAGGTCTACCAAGCTGCGGACACCAGGTCTACCCAGGGCATGCTGCGGACACCAGGTCTACCCAGGCATGAAACGGGCAACAGGTCTACCAAGCTGCGGACACCAGGTCTACCCAGGGCATGCTGCGGACACCAGGTCTACCCAGCCATGAAACGGGCAACAGGTCTACTCACGGCTTGCTGCGGACACCAGGTCTACCCCGCCATGAAACGGGCAACAGGTCTACCAAGCTGCGGACAACAGGTCTACCCAGCCATGAAACGGGCAACAGGTCTACCAAGCTGCGGACACCAGGTCTACCCAGGGCATGCTGCGGACACCAGGTCTACCAACTCAATGCTGCGGACAACAGGTCTACCCAGCCATGAAACGGGCAACAGGTCTACCAAGCTGCGGACACCAGGTCTACCCAGGGCATGCTGCGGACACCAGGTCTACCAACTCAATGCTGCGGACAACAGGTCTACCCAGCCATGAAACGGGCAACAGGTCTACCAAGCTGCGGACACCAGGTCTACCCAGGGCATGCTGCGGACACCAGGTCTACCAACTCAATGCTGCGGACAACAGGTCTACCCAGCCATGAATCGGGCAACAGGTCTACCAAGCTGCGGACACCAGGTCTACCCAGGGCATGCTGCGGACACCAGGTCTACCCAGCCATGAAACGGGCAACAGGTCTACTCACGGCTTGCTGCGGACACCAGGTCTACCCAGCCATGAAACGGGCAACAGGTCTACCAAGCTGCGGACAACAGGTCTACCCAGCCATGAAACGGGCAACAGGTCTACCCACTCAATGCTGCGGACACCAGGTCTACCCAGGGCATGCTGCGGACACCAGGTCTACCAACTCAATGCTGCGGACAACAGGTCTACCCAGGCATGAATCGGGCAACAGGTCTACCAGGCTGCGGACACCAGGTCTACCCACGGCTTGCTGCGGACACCAGGTCTACCCAGCCATGAAACGGGCAACAGGTCTACCAAGCTGCGGACACCAGGTCTACCCAGGGCATGCTGCGGACACCAGGTCTACCCAGCCATGAAACGGGCAACAGGTCTACTCACGGCTTGCTGCGGACACCAGGTCTACCCAGGCATGAATCGGGCAACAGGTCTACCAAGCTGCGGACACCAGGTCTACCCAGGGCATGCTGCGGACACCAGGTCTACCCAGCCATGAAACGGGCAACAGGTCTACTCACGGCTTGCTGCGGACACCAGGTCTACCCAGCCATGAAACGGGCAACAGGTCTACCAAGCTGCGGACACCAGGTCTACCCAGGGCATGCTGCGGACACCAGGTCTACCAACTCAATGCTGCGGACAACAGGTCTACCCAGCCATGAAACGGGCAACAGGTCTACCAAGCTGCGGACACCAGGTCTACCCAGGGCATGCTGCGGACACCAGGTCTACCAACTCAATGCTGCGGACAACAGGTCTACCCAGCCATGAATCGGGCAACAGGTCTACCAAGCTGCGGACACCAGGTCTACCCAGGGCATGCTGCGGACACCAGGTCTACCCAGCCATGAAACGGGCAACAGGTCTACCAAGCTGCGGACACCAGGTCTACCCAGGGCATGCTGCGGACACCAGGTCTACCCAGCCATGAAACGGGCAACAGGTCTACTCACGGCTTGCTGCGGACACCAGGTCTACCCAGCCATGAAACGGGCAACAGGTCTACCAAGCTGCGGACACCAGGTCTACCCAGGGCATGCTGCGGACACCAGGTCTACCCAGCCATGAAACGGGCAACAGGTCTACTCACGGCTTGCTGCGGACACCAGGTCTACCCAGCCATGAAACGGGCAACAGGTCTACCAAGCTGCGGACACCAGGTCTACCCAGGGCATGCTGCGGACACCAGGTCTACCAACTCAATGCTGCGGACAACAGGTCTACCCAGCCATGAAACGGGCAACAGGTCTACCAAGCTGCGGACACCAGGTCTACCCAGGGCATGCTGCGGACACCAGGTCTACCAACTCAATGCTGCGGACAACAGGTCTACCCAGCCATGAATCGGGCAACAGGTCTACCAAGCTGCGGGCACCAGGTCTACCCACGGCTTGCTGCGGACAACAGGTCTACCCAGCCATGAAACGGGCAACAGGTCTACCAAGCTGCGGACACCAGGTCTACCCAGGGCATGCTGCGGACACCAGGTCTACCCAGCTATGAAACGGGCAACAGGTCTACTCACGGCTTGCTGCGGACACCAGGTCTACCCAGCCATGAAACGGGCAACAGGTCTACCAAGCTGCGGACACCAGGTCTACCCAGGGCATGCTGCGGACACCAGGTCTACCCAGCCATGAAACGGGCAACAGGTCTACTCACGGCTTGCTGCGGACACCAGGTCTACCCAGCCATGAAACGGGCAACAGGTCTACCAAGCTGCGGACACCAGGTCTACCCAGGGCATGCTGCGGACACCAGGTCTACCCAGCCATGAAACGGGCAACAGGTCTACCAAGCTGCGGACACCAGGTCTACCCAGGGCATGCTGCGGACACCAGGTCTACCCACGGCTTGCTGCGGACAACAGGTCTACCCAGGGCATGAATCGGGCAACAGGTCTACCAAGCTGCGGACACCAGGTCTACCCAGGGCATGCTGCGGACACCAGGTCTACCCACGGCTTGCTGCGGACAACCGGTCTACCCACGGCTTGCTGCGGACAACAGGTCTACCCACTCCAAGCTGCGGACACCAGGTCTAACTACTCCATTACGCGGACAACAGGTCTACCCACTCCATGCGGCGGACAACATGTCTACCCGCTCCATGCTGCGGACACCAGGTCTGCCCACGCCGTGATGCGGACCACAGGTCTACCTTCGCCATGCTGCACGCAGCCCGGGTCGCACCGGAGCTAGGTAGACCCGGTCGCCGCGGCCGTCGCAGCGCCCTCGCCCTCGACGGCGGACCCACGCCGCCGGTCCCGGAGGCGGGTAGACCTGGTCGCCGCGGCCACGGCGGCCGCCCATCCCGGAGCCCAGTAGACCTGGCCGCCGCGGGACCGGCCAAGTTTCCCGGAGTCGTGTAGACCTGGTCGTCGCGGCCACGGCCGCCGCCGCTGCGCCTTCGCCGGCGACGGCGGTCCCACGCCACCGGCCCCGGAGCCGCGTCGACCTGGCCGCCGCGGGACGGGCCACGTTTCGCGGATCCGGGTAGACGAGGCATCCTTGTACCATCTCGGAGCCGGGGAAACCCCACAGCCTCTTAACGCTCCGGAGCCCAAGTGCTCCAGCAGCCTTGCCCCGCCCGGCAGAATCGATTTCAAGACCAAGACATATTTTCGACAACATTTTATTTCATCATTTCATTTCATTTCTTTTCATTTCATTTTATTATTTTATTTTATTTCGTTTTGTTTTGTTTTGTTTTGTTTTGATTTGATTTGATTTGTTTCATTTCCTCTTTGCCTTTTTTGAATGATTGCCTCTTCTATTTACTCGGAAAGAAAATCTTTTCCGGAAAACAAAACTCTTGCCAAATCTTATTTGTGATCCCTTTGGGCCCACAGCCGAGCTGACGGAGGGCCTGTGCCCGGTTCTCGCCCTGCTGACACACTGACCCCCCCAAACGGCGTCCTCCCTACCCCACGCCTCCTCCCCCGTCCCCCAGAGACCCTACCTACAGAGCCCCCCCCCCCACAAAACAGAACCTCACGGGCCGCAGCACAGCCAGGGGAAGCACGTACGTGCAGCGAAACTCGGCCCAAAGCCGCCGCGCCCTGGCACAACTCGCCCTGCCCCTTCCCGCCCCACGGAGGCGGCTGCATCGAGGCGACCGGCGCCGCCGTCGGCAAGCGGGTGGCCGCTTTCGGGCCGGTTCTTCCGCGGAAGGTCTGCAGAGCTCTTGGGGCCTCGGCGCGGGTTTGGGGGGCCGTGAGGGCTCGCTGTCGAGGCGCCCGGGGCCGGCACGAAGCCGCCTGCCCTCTCCCTGTCCCTGCCCCGTCTTCCGCAGCCACCCATTAACGCTGGGGGCGAGCCCGCCCTCCGCCATCAACCTCCCATGCAGCGCTTTCAGACTTTCCCCGCCCCTGCCCATTGTCGGCTGGGGGCGCCCTGCCCCCCGCCGTCAGCCTCCCTGGCAGCGCTTTCAGACTCTCTCGGGCCCCTGCCCATTGTCGGCTGGGGGCGCCCCGCCCCCCGCCCTCAGCCTCCCTGGCAGCGCTTTCAGACTGCCTCGGGCCCTGCCCATTGTCGGTTGGGGGCGCCCCGCCCCCCGCCCTCAGCCTCCCTGGCAGCGCTTTCAGACTGCCTCGGGCCCTGCCCATTGTCGGTTGGGGGCGACCCCGCCCTCCGCCATCAGCCTCCCTGGCAGCACTTTCAGCCTCTTCCTGCCCCCGCCCACGGTCCCACCGGGCAGTTTACACGGCGGCGGCGGGAGGCTGATGCCGAGGTCGGCAGGCGGAGAGCCTGGTGCACAAGCAGGGATGGCGGCGGGATGATTGGCGCCGTCTGTCCCTGGTCAAAGAAGCTCTCTGTTCAGCTTTCTCGGAGCCTTTTGCTTTGGTGGCGTTCCTTCCTCCTCCGCCCCGGCGCCGCTCAAGCCTGCGGCAGGGCGGCAGCGCGGCGGGCGGGCGGCCGGGGGGAGGGGGGAGGGGGGGGGGAGGGAGGGAGCGCGCGAGCGAGCGAGCGAGCGCGCTGCAGAAATGAAGCCCGGAGCAGGGCCGCGGTCCATTCGAGCACGGGGAGGGGGCGCGACAACGCTGCCTGCTCCTGTCGGGGAGCGCTTGGGGAAGTGGGGTGCCGGCACCATGACGGCGGAGCGGACAGGGGCCGCGGCTGGGGAAGAGGCCGGCGGAGCTCGCCAGTGGATGCTGGCGCACGGAGCCGGCAGGGACACCTGGGCACGGCTGGGACCGAAAGTCGCCCGCCTTCACGCCCCGCCTTTCGCCGGGGGGAAGAAGACGCGAGAGCAGGGCTGCCTGCTGGGCTGCCAGTGCCCGCGGTCATGCCGGACGTGCAGGCCGACCGCCGAAGGCGTGCTCGCCGCTGCAGAGACGACAAGGGGGCCGCGCGTCCGATGGAAGAGACGGGGCGCCATCGCGCGGCGGCCGGGCTGCAAGGCCGGCCGACGGTAACAGGACTACCACGCCGCGGGCGGCCAGAGACAAAGACCGGCCGAGGGCAACAGGTCTACCCAGCATTAGGCCGGCCGGTACCAGGGCCGGCCGAGGGCAACAGTTCTACCCAGCATTAGGCCAGCCGGAAAGACGGCCGGCAGAGGGCAACAGGTCTACCCAGCATTCGGCCGTCAGGTACAAAGGCCGGCCGAGGGCAACAGGTCTACCCAGCATTCGGCTGGCCGGTAACACGGCGGGCCGAGGGCAACAGGTCTACCCAGCATTAGGCCGGCCGGTAACACTGCCGGCCGAGGGCAACAGGTCTACCCAGCATTCGGCCGCCACGTCCAAAGGCCGGCCGAGGGCAACAGGTCTACCCAGCATTCGGCCGCCACGTCCAAAGGCCGGCCGAGGGCAACAGGTCTACCCAGCATTAGGCCGCCACGTCCAAAGGCCGGCCGAGGGCAACAGGTCTACCCAGCATTCGGCCGCCACGTACAAAGGCCGGCCGAGGGCAACAGGTCTACCCAGCATTCGGCCGCCACGTCCAAAGGCCGGCCGAGGGCAACAGGTCTACCCAGCATTCGGCCGCCACGTCCAAAGGCCGGCCGAGGGCAACAGGTCTACCCAGCATTCGGCCGCCACGTCCAAAGGCCGGCCGAGGGCAACAGGTCTACCCAGCATTCGGCCGCCACGTCCAAAGGCCGGCCGAGGGCAACAGGTCTACCCAGCATTAGGCCGCCACGTCCAAAGGCCGGCCGAGGGCAACAGGTCTACCCAGCATTAGGCCGGCCGGCAGAGGGCAACAGGTCTACCCAGCATTCGGCCGTCAGGTACAAAGGCCGGCCGAGGGCAACAGGTCTACCCAGCATTCGGCCGCCACGTCCAAAGGCCGGCCGAGGGCAACAGGTCTACCCAGCATTCGGCCGTCAGGTACAAAGGCCGGCCGAGGGCAACAGGTCTACCCAGCATTCGGCTGGCCGGTAACACGGCGGGCCGAGGGCAACAGGTCTACCCAGCATTAGGCCGGCCGGTAACACTGCCGGCCGAGGGCAACAGGTCTACCCAGCATTAGGCCGCCACGTCCAAAGGCCGGCCGAGGGCAACAGGTCTACCCAGCATTAGGCCGCCACGTCCAAAGGCCGGCCGAGGGCAACAGGTCTACCCAGCATTCGGCCGCCACGTCCAAAGGCCGGCCGAGGGCAACAGGTCTACCCAGCATTAGGCTGCCACGTCCAAAGGCCGGCCGAGGGCAACAGGTCTACCCAGCATTCGGCCGCCACGTCCAAAGGCCGGCCGAGGGCAACAGGTCTCCCCAGCATTAGGC